>NW_008481843.1:0-774 GCF_000524495.1 Plasmodium inui San Antonio 1 | reverse complement strand
AATTATAAATAACATAAAATACACACTTTTAAGATTGAATATAGAAATATCAAACAGCGCGCGACAACTACAAAAAATCAAAAAGGAAAAATTATAAATGACATGAAATACAGACTCTTAAGGTTCAATATAAAGGCATCAGACGACGGACAGGAACTACAAGGAAAAAAAAAACAAAAGAGCGAGTAAAACAATCGAAAGTGAAAAAAGAAAAGGGGAAGCACAGCATGGGCCAAAGGAAAAAACGGAAGGAAAAACACTTATCTTTATCCTACACTTAGGAATAAAAGGAATTCATAAATACAAAAGACAAATGAGGGAAGGGAAAATATATATGTAGAGACATGTATATGTATACTCCTCAGCCATAGGCTGAATGACACCTTGGCGAGAAATGTCCATAAAAGGAAACAACCTTTCTCAAAGACAGATCTTAATTAACATATAACGCAGAATAAAGTAAGAAGAATAAAATCACATTGCTTCCAGATTTTTAACATTGTTCTCAGATCGAATATTTCTCGTGATAATGAGAAACTCTGAATTCTGTACAATTGTATATAACAGCATTTACATAACATACCAGATGCTATATTCCCAGTGGAATGACCCCCTGATTTTATTTTTATATTAACATTACACTATATTGGGTATAAAATGAATACAATGGTATCGTAGCGGAATAGGATGGATTAGGAAGAATTCACAATTATTTCATTATCATCGGGAAAATTTGAAACTGTTTCTTAGGAGTAAATAAATCCTACAGAGAAA
>NW_008481842.1:1000853-1001483 GCF_000524495.1 Plasmodium inui San Antonio 1 | reverse complement strand
TGAAGACACGGAAGATGTCGGAAGAGAGTAATTCTTTGAAATCAAATTACGGCTTGTCTAAGAAGAAATTATCACGGAAACATAGGTGTTTGAGCACAGTTGAACCTGACACTAGAGAAAGATGGTCGGAGAGAAGTCATTCCTTGAGCATAATTGAGGCAATCTTCGAAAACAAATTCTCCGAAGAGGACAGTTCCATGAGCTCAGTTGAAACAATCACCATACCGGAAATCTGGGCAAAGGTTAATACTACAAGACAGATTCATGTAGTTGAAAGGAAGGAAACAATAGCAAGAGACGATGCCTTGAGTACAAGTTCTAGAGATACTACGGAGACAGTGTTAGTGGAGAGTGGCTCACCATGCAAAGCTGGCGCAGCTATTACAGACAGAACATCAACAAGGGATGATATTTCTAGCGCAGATGATTATAACAGTTTATATTCTTCAGGACGTAGGCGCGATGTGAATGCAAGAAGGGTATCTAAGGAGGAAGGATCTTCTTCTTCCAGGGATGATACATATCGAAGATATGATTCATCCGAAGTATATGGCCAACGGAAGGGAAGTGACATAGAAGCTGCAAGAAGTGTGCATAACAGGGTCAAGTCTGTCAGGAGAAGTCCCTTAT
>NW_008481842.1:995506-999573 GCF_000524495.1 Plasmodium inui San Antonio 1 | reverse complement strand
ATTTTCCAAATATTTCTGTATCTGGATAATAGGGGCCACCTGGATTTCATTGATAAATACAGAAGACGTTTTAAACGTTTCATGGTTGAAAGAGAATACAAAATGCGTAAGACAAAGTTATTTTAAGGGACTTATGTCCCATAGGTGTTTTCATGTGTGATGTGATTTCTATGAACTCACAGGGCATCGCGTGGAAGTCTTCGTTTTATGGATAGTAATTTGTCTGCACTTTGATTCATTTATTCCACATCTGCTTCTTAATTGTAATTTATAAAATTAGTTTATTTTCTTCTAATATTTACGTATTTTATATAACCCATATATGTTTTCTAAGTTGCGCTAACATTGCAAGCTCCAACAGGTTCCTTCCGATCCTTCCCTATGTGGAGCAATTTTTAGTAAACATGAATTAATACTGTACAGTAATATATACGTATAGAAGGATTTTTGTATCTAGTGCATATTCTTACATCCGGCTTCTATAATGGACAGTTGGCAATGCTTATTCAAATTTCCTCCCCTATGGTGGCTTATAAAGGAATAAGTAAATTAGTATACATATAAACAGCATGGTGCTATGAATATATGTGTAGTGCATACATGGGTGTTTTTTTTGTTAAAACATGTCTCACCTTCTTTCATCATGTAATGACTTCACCCATTCGATTTGTACAGAAATGTGCATATTCCTATGTTATCCTATTCCGAGCTATGATACTTCTTTTACGTTCTAAATGAGTCTTTTATATGGATGTATTCTTCTTACTGCTAATGAATTCCTTAAAATAAAATAACAATTTGTACTATTATGTGAGTGTTCATGGAACAAAATTAATAAATGTTTTATAGCTATTGTGCCGCATTTCGTGGTGAGAACTCTCCCCGAGTGCAAACTTCAACAATGCTGTTAAAGATCCTCTTAGGGTGCATTTCTGATCAGATTACAAGGAGGAATGAATTTTTGTTAATTCCCACTGCTTCTGTGCTGTTCTTGTGACACATTCATTTTTGCCCGAGGGTTTTCCATTTGGCGCTTGTATTGGGATATTCGTTCCTATATTTGATGTGTCACAGGTGTCTCATGAGAAAAGATCCCGCACCTGCTAAAGAGGACGTAGCGATTAAGTGAATACATACGTTTCACTTCCTAGTTCCTATACAAAGCAGAATTTTCTTCCGCACACAATGATTTTTGCATTGTGCCCTATGTTTTTGATCGATTTAGGAATTTCTCAGCAAGGACTAGTGCATAACAGGCCGTGTAGCTTAAATTACTAATGTGACCACCTTAAGGATGATGGAGGAACATAAATTTACAATAATCCTCCTGCAGTAATAATGGGCAGCAGGGAGGCTCCTTTTCCACGAAACGATTCATATGAGTTACACGAACCCAATTTGGACAGGTAGAAGGAGATACAGAAATTATTTTATCAGAATAAAGAAATGTCGTATATATTTGGCACATTCATCCGTCTGTCCACATTGCCCACAGAAGTGTTCTATAAACGTTGCTGAACAGTGAACAGATATTACCATAAATGGAGGATACAAATAGTGTATAACTCAATAAGTAGTGGAGGAGTGCACATGTTCTATTTTAGCCTGTGTCCACGATTGGAAAGATGGTTACCTGTTGATGATTCTGGAAAATGAAACTCATAAGTTGAGAAGTGTACATCTAGTTTCCTCTTAACCAAAGAGGAAAGAATAGCTTTGTCATATGAGGAAATCTTAACAGACCACTCCAATTCATTTCATAGACTGTTATTTAGGAGGATATTTAATTGCCCATTCTAGAGTGTAATAGAATAACTAAATTGAGGGCAGAAAAGGTGAGGCTATTTCAGAAACAGCGGTCGAACAATGTTATACCATAGAAGATATAACACTTATTCTTCATCGTTTTCTCAAAGAATTGCCTTCTTATCATAGGTGCTTTTTTATAGGAATTAAATAAATGATAAATACCCAAGCGCATGTTTTAGTATTGCGATATTGGATCATTGCATAATTTCAATCACATCCATGTAAGATAAGAGTGCAGATGCCTTTCTTATCATAGGAAGTGTGTTTTCGTACAATGCATAAATTTTCGCTATATCATTATTCCATATATGAAATTATTTCGTCATGGGAAATAAATTCTTCAGGTTTATTTTCATATACCTCCGTACAACAACGTGTTCGTGATTAATTTTTTTTCTATATACCTGAATTATTAATTACATGAAATTCACTGTATGCATGTGTCACGCGGTGAGAAGTGTACTACTGGAAAAATTAAAATCATCTTGTTTCCAAAATTTTACTGGGACGAAATAATTGCGATATTCTCTGCACCGTCACCTGTACAAAATTATGCTGATATAGGACTAAATAAGGAGGGGTAGCGCAGAATTTTCCCCATGTGCTGTAGAGTGAGATAGCATTTCTTTAGTATTTATTTGCCGTCTACAAGAAGGCGCGCTTCTCCTTATACTCCTTTTATAATAATAGAGTACACCATCTAGCTAAAATGTGTCAGAAATTATATATGCAATTATTATTAAGAACAAAGAAAACAGAAAGATGTTGCATTTTAGGGATACAAGATATTTATTAAGAACAAATGAGACGCGTCCATCTTTCACTGAGGGCAATGAGATCTTTATGTGGATCATCTGGACGCGCTACAACAAATAATTATGTAGACTTCTGTATACACGCGCACTATTACACGCCTGTGTTCATCATAAAACAATTCTTTATTCCTGATGAGAGGAATAAAATTATTTATCTTTATTCTTAATCATATTATTCCGACAAAGTAGTCTAATATTATACATTTCCTTTTCAATTATATTAAAAATGAACAGCGGAAGAGTACACTTATTCATACTCTAGTAAGAAATTAATTGATACGGAATTATGAATATCTGCTGAAATTATAAAGGGGAGATTTTAACGGTGAATAATTCACGTTATCATATAAGATTTAGAAAATTAATTCATTTGTTATTTTTCTGTTTGTTTAATTCTTACATTTTGAAGTGATTTATTTTTATTTGTACATAATAATTTAAAAACGCTAGAAATATGAAGCATAAGAAATGATAAATTTATAGAAATAGGAATTACGTAATGAATTTTACTGATGATTGGCGTACAAAACATATAAAATATTCTTGTCCGACTCATGGAATCATTACCAAAAAAAGGAGATAAATTGTAAAATTGAGCTGTTCCGTACCGTGAGCAGTGACATATACATCCTATGCCCTAACAGCGCGCCGTGGTCACGATGACGTGAGTATAATAGAAGATATTAATTTTTTCTTTCCATGTTTCGTTGAGTACAGTTTTAACAATAAAATTCCCTTAACATCTAAGGAAGTAGCCTAATTAATAATAAATATACATTCATCATTTCTACTGTGATCATCATAAATCCCATGAAAGTCACTGCAGAGTAGTTCGTACGCCGAATTTAATAGATAAGCCTCCATTTGCAAGTGATTTCCAACAGAAATCAGAAGCTATAACATAGGGAAAAATAAGAGATACTTACGATTAGAAGAGGAAGGAGAAATATGAGGATAAGATCATCCCAGCAGGTGAAACATTGAAAGGAAATTCCGAGCTGAGTAACAACATATACCTAGGATCTATGAGGACAAAATATGCTGTTCTGCAATTGATGAGACAGACACAGCAATGCTGTGAGAAAGGAGCTTTACAAATTTTATCGATAACTGTATAACTTGAAGAGACGTCTCAACATGAATAACACGTTGTTCGTAAGAGAAATTCCTGGTACATGGAATGTGTCTATATTCTTTCAAATTCTAAATAGATTATTACACGGAGCAATGACCGTAATACTGCGCATAAGAGATATCTTCTTCTCATGTCTCTTCTTATCATAAGTATATATGGCATTTAATGTGATAGGTAGACATGTATGGGGTGCATTTTAGTTTCCATATAGTTTTTATTCAATAATGAAAGGAATCAGATGTAACATGGTATCATCTAACAGTCCTGAACTGTCCTATCGTGTGTATAGTTCCTTTATGAAGGATTCT
>NW_008481842.1:984902-994951 GCF_000524495.1 Plasmodium inui San Antonio 1 | reverse complement strand
AAGTATAAGGGATATTTTCTTGATGAAGTACTTACGCTTCTTTTTCTATTATTTTCTCTGTTACCCTTTGGAAATATATTGCATGTGTGCTGAGATGACAGGTGTCTCCTGTACTTAGTGCCACACCAATCCTGAAGTGTCTCTATTATACATTTAGCGTTAAGGATACCGAATTAATTTTGATTTGTTTTGCTGTTTTTTTCCCCATTATGCATTAACTGCTACTTCTTAAGTTAGGGGAGATTCCTTTAATGTACCGTAAATTAACCTATACTGTATGCTATTATTATTTTCTTCTTTGCCCTAAGGAGTAGTATTGATTTGATTGCAACGAATGAGAAGTTATCCCTATTTATTATTTCCTGGCCTGGGAGTGATTGATTCAATTCATACATTACCGGATAAGTCGTAAGACATTTTATACTTTATCAGAGTTGAACAATGGTATTATCTGTCTATTATGAATTAATACTTTTTTTTCTTCTCAGTATAAATGTATTTTATAATTATCGCTATGCATAGAATGATTTATTCGTGCAATACACTCTTCTTCTGGTATTATTTCACATATGAAGGGGAATTTATAAACAAAAAAGAACGCACTTAATGTGAAATTCTTTAATGCACATCATGGGCTAAGGGTGCACATTCTGTGCACTTCATTTAGGTTTAATGGTCTTATAAAAGGATATGTAAATAATTCTTATGAATGATGATAATGGACTGATTTCTGTATGCTATGTAGTGCAGACTTAATTATTTTTTTCCTTTCTCGTAAATATGGTTATTTCACCAAAAAGGAAATTAATTATGGGGCGCACATTTGTGAGCTGAATAATTAGTAATTATTATGGTAAGTATTTATATGAATTCTATATTTCATTCATTTGTGTGTGTAAATGCACCCAATAGCAGTGTGTACTGTGAGAGTGCCCTGCTTCATGTGAATCATATGAATAAAAAATAAAAATCCAGTGTAATTCTAGCTATGTAGAAAGAGGAACAATTATGTTTCACCCAGAAAAATAGTAGTTGTAAACCATTTCATAGTAATGTTTTCATATTAATGGAATGAATTGCAAGGAAAAATTTCTTTAAATCAATTTTTACTAAAAATTATTGGTTGCTTCTACATTTTATTCTGCGCGTAGTACATTTTTTTTTTTTTGAGGCATTGGGCAGTAAATTAAAAATTGTGTTTTTAAATAAAAGTTTTTTTTCCTTCCATTGAAATTAGATATTCTGTTAAATATAGTGCGCGTAAATTTTGGAATAATAGCGTATTAGGAATCAAGTGTATATTATCGATCGTTGGCGAATTATTTGCATCGTGTAGGCCAGGTGGAAGATTTTCGCACAGACTTTATTTATTTACGCACCTCCTACATCCATATTGTATCATGTGATTCACCCAATAATATATAAAATGTACACAACTCAATATGTTCCTTGATGTGTCCCTTATTAGAAGTATTTATACGCTCATATGATGTGTTGTAATGCATATCATTATATTAGTGAGCTTATCGTAATCTATGGAAGCTAAGAATAGCTTAGCGGATACAACGTTAATTATGAGTATTATAGGACTGCGTGAATATATTATCAACGAACAAAATATTGCAACAGAGAAATAATGTTATGTATATGGATGAACCAAGTTTTGTATGCATCACCGTTGGTAAAATTCGTCTTCTATTTATAAGAGATGTATTGAATAGTCCCATTTATATGCACGTTTTTATTTTATATTATATAGTACATAAATGGATGTATGATTAAGGGTCATAAAACAGAAATACTATGTGCCTACCTCTCATCATATATGAACTGAGACAAAGGAGAACTGAATAACACCAAGGACTAAGAATATCCTCGAACGGATTCCTGAAAAATCTAATATATTGCTACAGATTATTTAAATTTTGAATTATTTGTTTTATTGTAACTGCCTTTAGAAGTACTTTCTTTTTATGTTTTCCGTTGTAACGGTCCTAAGTATATATTGTCACATCTTTGTTGCACTGTCTGCAGCATTTAACACATAATGGACGACGTAACTATTTAGGAAACATATCGATTTTTATAATTATATGCATAGATACCGTTGAATATGTGTATGGAAAGAATTCTTTATGTAATATTTATTGTTATGATGGCACTCCTTATGGTGATTACGTCTTCTGCAATGCTTTTGCATTACGTAATTTATATTTTAAATGTCTCTTTTGGATAGGAGAGTAATGAAAGATTGCAATTTTATAATGCGTTCCCAAGGTCCTCACATTTATTTGACACCTATAGAATCTGTGGACATCTATGAAGAGACCCTAGGAATAACAGATATGCATGTATGTATAACGACGTTTTCCATTTTGCATATAGTTAATTATAGTAAATTAGGGAGGAGCATACAGCATTCTTCCTCTGGAAGTTCCAAGGGAATTCACATTATAGCTGTGAACTGATGGTGCAGGAATTTCTAGACACCTAAGAAACATTGTAGCGCAAAGAATACACGTAATTATAATACCTCTATAAATTGCTATCATCTATCGATAACAACCTATGTGTTTTTGAGCTTTTTACACCTTAGCATGGAACATATATATACTCAGGCATATACATACATATATGTATCTTTCCTCCCTTTTATATGTGGGATTAGTTCATGAGTTATAAAAATAGGAAGTGTTAACCTCGTGAATTATGATGCCCCTCTGGCGTCATACAATGGGGGACTATCGAGCGACACAACCGGAAGGAAGAAGGATGATACGGAGGGTACACTTTTTTACGCCAAGACAGAAAATAGTTACTAGTATATGTAGATTCAGATGAGAGCATTGTTCATTTGGCATAAAAATGTGCCCCCCAAAATTACACGATTGTTCATGACGTGTTTTATCTATGCATATATAAAGGGAGTATCGGATTGTCGAATTTGAACTGGTATAATATGAGTTCTAATTTCACATCGAACTTTAATTGTATGTTGCATACGATTGAGAGGGCTGCTATAGCGCTTAAATGTGTTCATATCCTTCTGTCGAAACTCGTATGAGTGCAATAGAGTAAAGATAGGCTAATCCAGTTGACAGAGCGTGAGATGGTGGGCCTTCGTGTTTATATGGCTTCCTTTATAGTTACCTTATTTTTGTGAATGCGCTCTCATGCCCCATCCTTTTTGTTAGGTTGTTTTTTGATGTTTCGATATCTTCACCAGTATCCCCCCGCATGTTGCATTATTCCTATGTATTTTCTCTCATGTTTCAGCATTTTTATGAGAGTATCTTTTCATGGCGGCCCTTTCTTATATATGCGTGTTCATGTGGGCGAATTTCGCGAACGTGCTTTCACGTGGGATAATTTTCGCGGACGTTGTTTCATGTGGCCTAGTTTTTGCGGACGCCCTTCCATGTGGCTTAATTTTTGCGAAGGTCGTTCCATGTTGCGTAATCTTGCACATGTGCCTTCATGTGCCGTTTTTTGCCAAGGTGATTTCCTCTGGGCTAATTCTTCCCGGACACTGTTCCATACTGCGTAATTCCTCGCGCACGCCTTTCCATGTGGCGTTATTTCTCCACGACGTACCTTCATGTGGCTTAACCTGGTCAGAGTTGATTCACGTGCATCAATTTTTGAGGGGGGGCCCTCATGTTTTATATCTGTTGCAGGCAAGCTGCTTCGTTTCGCTTTATTATATATATTTCTCTATTTAATTTTTTCATGAGGATACACCTCTCTGCCACATTCCTTTCCCGAGAATTCTTGGAGGGTTTCTTTATGATGACATCCCTCGCAGCATCCTTATGAAGATGCCTTTACCTATCGCATTTTTCTGACGATTTCTTCTGTGTCGTTTTTTCATGATGCTTTTTTCTTCTACATTTTAATGATGCTTTTTCTGCCAGTCACTGCGCTGTCCTCGTCTTACGTCACTGTTATGCCTACTGTTTCGCCGCGGTAATATGATTCTTTCTTTCTGTTTGGCATTTTTTTAACGATGCTTATATCTGGCATGTGACTATAATAATGCTTCTTTGTGTTACATTTCTGCACAGTTACACTGCTCCTGATGCTTCAATATGAAGATGTTTTTCTGTGTCCCATTTTTTTCAGGAGGATATTTCCTGTTCCATTTCTATGAAGTTCTCTTTTTTTATGGTGCGTCAATGTGAGGTGTATTTTCCCTGTAGGCCATCCATTTCTGCAAGATTCATTTTACCGCGTTGTACTTCTAATATATTTTCTGGCTCGTCATTCTTATAGGGACGGCTTCCTTCGCCGTGTCACTATTAAGATTCCTGTTTGTGTTTTATTTCTTTCCTGACGATAGTTTCCTCTTCGGATGCCTTGATGAGGTCTCTCCTGCCATGTCAATTATGAGAATTCTTGGTCCTGTGTCATTTTCCTTACGGAGATTGCTCTTACTTCGTTATAATCGAGGATATTTCTCTGTTTGATTCTTTTATAAAGATGCTTTTTTTATTTAGGATTTTACCGCGAAGGAATTTTTCTGCGAGGCCGTTCTCTTTATGAAGATGTTTCTCTTCCGCGCCATCCCTAGGATGCTATTTTGCGTTGGCAGCCTGAATATATTGTTTCGTGTCATTTCCTCTATATGGATGCTTCTTCCTCCCGAGGCATCGTGAAGATGTTTCTTTCTTTGTCATGTTTTCTACGACGATGTACTTTTCTTGCGGCCTTTTGAAGATATTCTTTTGGGTGTGATTTTCTCTATGAAGATGCCCCTTTTCCGGGACATGGTAAAGATGCTGTTTCGTTCTTTATTTTTCTTATGAAGATTTTTTCTTCTCCTGCTACCTGCTCGACGTTTCCTTGCTTTCGTCCTTTTGAAGATATTCTTTTGCCGCGGTTATTGTGAAAATTTATCTTGAGGTCACATCATTGTGAAGAAGCCATTCTTGGTGCATCCTCGTTGATATGTTGTACTGTATGTCATGCTTCTTTATTAGAATTTCTTCTTCCGAAATATTCTGATCTACCTATTTCCTTCTCTTTCTATGTGGAATCATTATGAAGATATTTTCCTTCTTCGGCCATCTATGAGGGTGTTCACCTATGTGAAGTGTAAATATCAAGACCATACGGATGGGGTAGCAATACCAGACAGGAATAATATACCGATGTGTGAAAGGGTACCTTTATCCCTGATGTATTATTGCTTTAAAAGTGATGATGTTCATAAAGTACGATTAGGTGAATAGCAGTGTCACCCGGATAACACTGTTAATGGAACTGCAGAGTCGCGTCAAGGGTAAAGATCTTCTGGAGTGTTATTGTAGCGAGCCTACTGACGTGCGCCTAGTATTCATATGTCCAAAGTAGCGACCTGCTTATCCCTTCGTTACAGGCAAAGCACAAGCCTGCCTGGGGTATTATTCTTTACAAAATAGTCATGTGCATTTCTAAGGGTGGAGCAGCGCCGGGACCTACGTGTTGTACTGTTATTTGAAGTACATGGATATTCTACAACTTTTCCTGAAACCGTACTGAATTATCTGGATCCTGAATGGTCTACAATGGGAACATCCCGATGGTACTGTTATATGAAGGTCCTAGTACCTCAAATATGTTCATGACCTCTAGTGTTATGATACTGAGCAGCACCATTTTGTGCTATGGGTTGTGCCATAGTGAATATCTCTATCTTCAAGATTGTATGTTGTGGAAAAGTACGTGTGTCCGAGCGGTACCGTTATGTCCAAAGTATTGTGGTATTGATAATATTTCTATTTAAATAGCGGAGTCTTTTAGTGAATATTCATGATTTGCAATGCTAATATGGAGAGGGTACACCCGAAGGTATAGTACTGATATCTGGAGTTAGCTAACGTGTGTAACATATCGCTATCTGGAGAATACCGAAGTTGAAACAATCGTACTGAGTGATGTTTTCGGGTGATAGGATATATGTGGCGTAACCTGTTATCATCTGCGGAAAGCTATCGTATGAGGAGTGCACAAGCTCCGGTATTATTTTTATGTGAAGGATACTTCTGTGTCCAGTTTGTTGATGTGTGAAGTGCACTGTTAATTGAGGGAAGCTAATGTTATGTGGGAAGCGGTGTACCTCTAAGAATAAGTTTATCCTTGGATTATCAGCATGTTAAGTGTCTTGATGTAAGTCTAATGACTTCATTACCTCACGTGCGGGATTGGGCAAATCGTAGAAGTCATCAATAATACTATTTCTTAAAGGGTATTGCTACTCTAGGAGTATGATGATGTTAACAGGCGTTTCCTGTCCTGAGTATTGAGGTTCCAGGAGTGAAGTTGTGCTACTGGTATCATTCTATCTGCCATTATGTGCCTTCATTAGTAGGACTATATCTGTTGTACTATTCTTTACAAAATACCCTTCTACAAGTAATACCGTTAGGTTAACAATACTGTTGTTCCAATAATATCTCCCTTCAGAATGCAAAGTTGTATGGGAAATATCGATGACATAAGGTATTATTCTGTGAAGAATACATCAGTATATGCCGTACTCATATCTACGGAGTGCCAAGATGCTTGGTATATTACTATTCAGAGACTGACGGAATAACAACAATAGCGTTAACTAAATTATTCAGGGGAATAGCATATATAACATAGGCTTCTACGACATGCGGAGAGTTACACCATAGAGGGTATGAAAGTTTCCGTAATAGTTTTATATGAAACATACTATGGTGTAAACCGCACAGACCTGTTCAGTGCTCCATCCTTTGATGAATATTAAAGTTATGTACCCAATGCTGTGCCTAGATGAGCATGCCTGTTCTTGCCATTATGTGCAGGGTCCGGATTTAAGTTTAATGGTCCAATTATATGAAGTACAGGACTGTACAACCTCTAAAAGATATAAGCCACACCATTATTTCGATAGTACCATCGTGCCAGGGGTACTATGCTGTGAACCATACTTTTGTGTATGAAGTATTTATATTCCGAGGGTGTCATTATTTGGAGAGCTCTACTCTCTGGATCGTATGGGTATTGAAGGAGAATTATTTCGTGCACCGTACGGATGTGTATAGATTTGCAATGGTAATGATTAGGGAAGTTGCCGTAGTACTTTTATATGAATGTACTAATGGGTGAACTAGAGTAATATCTTTTGTACCCTCCTATCTTAATAGAATACCTCCGTGGGAAGTATACATAATCTGGAACCGTATTTTGTGAGTACACTGATATGTGCATAGTACTATCATTTAAGAAGCACAGTTATGCAGAAATTATAAATATGCCTGAACCAAAACTATCCGAAGGGTCTAAACTTCGAAGCAAAACAATTCGGCCTGTATTATAGAACAACACGGCTATCTCGAACTTGTAATAGTCCCTGAGTTATTATTGTATTAGGAGTAGTGTAGTGCGTGAAGCTCCATGCTTTTAGCAAAAGGTCTTTACGAAGCGTACAGAGGTCCCTACATTACGCTTCTCTGAGAATAACTTCCTAGATTCAAGAGTTGATATTCCCAGAGTACTATTATATGAATGGTTCGCCTGTGTGTGAAGTACTAATATAGCAAAAATGGCATTGTCATAGTGAGTACTAGTGTGCCCGAAGTAATATGATTTAAATAGTACGGATATACAGGGGGTATCATTATTTCTGCCGTGTATGTCTGTGTCAAGAATACTATTATATGAATCACATCATTAGATGGAGTTCACACATATATGTGCTGTTGTATTATATAGAGAACCCGGATGTTTGAGGTGGTGGAAAATCCCGAAAGTTTCCATGGTTGTGAAGTATAGAACTGTACCGACGATAGTATTATATGGGAGTTCAGGGATTATACAAGTAATGTACCAAGAACTAAATCGCCTGAAGCCTGCAAGCCGCCTGGAACACATTTATTTGAGGAGCACCAATATACCAGTGTTCATTTGATGTGAAGAGCGTGAGTATATGGAGAGTGCCATTCTGTGAAGTCCTCGAGCATTCTGAATGCAGTACTATGTGAAATGTGAGGATCTTCTGGACCACTGTTATGTGAAGCGTCCTTCTGTGCCTGGTCTGGCTTTATTTCAGGAGAACATCTCTGTGAGGGGTAGAAATATTCTCCAGTGTTACTGTATATGGAACATACTCAGATGTTTGTATTACTGATATGTGAGGAGTAGTAAAAGCCTTATCCTCTTGGCATTTGAAAACAGGATCTACACTTGGGGTACCATTACTTGTACAATACTGGTGTGGATTTTCTTTGGTAATGATGCGCTGGCTTCTTATTTGTACTACTATTATTTGATGTGTATAGTGGTGCATGTACTAGTGTATGTGAAGGATTCAGGGTTTATGCTTTCATTACATGGACGGCCCTATTCTGTGAAGTCCATGGATATTCCAGCATAACTATTGTTTAGGGAGTACCATTGTCTGTACTTTCTCAATGGTGAGGAGTCCAGAAGTCCCCATAGTACTGTTCTATGAAAGTATTAGTAGTGGAGCTATATGGATCAACTGGAGTGCTATTATACAGACGAAAGCATGATGTTTCAAGTGTTTTGCCTTTATGAGTAAAATTACCCTTGGCGTACGATTCTTTGATAGAGTATGATAATACGAGAAATACCGTCCTGTTTACAGTAGTGTTGTGTGGATAATACTTCCATGTGAACAGGATATTCGCTGAAGGATTATTCATGACTTGGAGTACTGTTATGGGGACACTACAGATGTATGAATAGTACTCATGTCTAAAGATGCCTGATATGGCTGGTACGACAACATTTGATGAGTGCCCAAATTAAGCCGGTATTATTAAATAAAGTAAGGGGGGGTGTAGAATTCATGACTTAGCTTTGTGCCGTATGAGGAGGTGCCAACGTTACGAAACATGTGGAAGTTGCCATAGTACCTCCGTATGGGGGGTACAGTTGTGTGGGACACATGAATGTGTGAATTGCACGATTACTTGAAGAACAATGATGTTATGTACAGAATAGTTTGTCCTGATGAATACAACTGTTCTTGGAATAGCATTATTTGAAGGATTTTCATGTTGGTTTAATGTCTGGATGATATGAGTTGGGCGATTCTGCAGATCCCACAGTTGGCCTCCAGTCATTTTGTCTAAACAGTAGAGCTATGCCAGGGGTACTATAATGTTAACCGCATTATAGTGTCACGAATACTGATTTTCGAGGGGTGTCATTATTCGTAGGGTAATATTCTATGAAATGCATGCCGATTCTACAAGGGTAGATGACAAGGAAGTATTGATGTGTCCCCCTTTCCCATGATGACGAATGCGGAGATTCTCGTAGTACTGTTATATCAATGTATTAATGGTTGATCTATACTGATATCTGCAAAGTACTGTCCCTTTACGGGCATAATTGTATAGAACGTACGGATGATCTGCGGCGCACTATTGTGAGTGTACTCATATCTCCCTAGTGTCATGTCTTGGAGTGCGCAATTGTGGTGGGATTCTTGATACCCCCCATGCACAATTATTAAAAGAGTTGGAATATCATGGCCTACTGTTTAGGCTTCCCTTATAGGCAAAGCACCCTATTCCGGAATTCATAGCCCTCCCTGGAGTGTTATTATATTAACAGTCGTATAATATGTGGAACTGCATGATTGGGGGAGTACCGCTCGAGCAAGTGTACACATGTGCATGAAGGAGTATTGTCTAAGAATTGCTTATTTGCTCCCACTGGTAACATTCCCAGAGTACTATTATGGGAATAGTGGGGATGTTCGCGAAGTATTGATATGTTAGGAATAACATTGTGAACTCAGTACTACTGTACCGAGACTACTATTCCTTAAAGTGTATGGACATGCATGCCGTATCGTTATCCTTATCCGTCGTCCCTCGCAAGGATGGTAATGTATAGATGACTCCATTGTAAGAAGTAGACGAATATACTGGGTGTATTATTATAGGAAAGGTATGATGATATAAACAGTACACATGTGTCTAAAGTGTCGATGCTGATAAAGAATACAGCTGTATCAGGTATATTATTGTATAGGTTTACCGCTTATGCTGTTATTGTAAGGAAGG
>NW_008481842.1:983532-984072 GCF_000524495.1 Plasmodium inui San Antonio 1 | reverse complement strand
ATTCTAGCGGAAATGTTGTTTGTAATGTACAGTGTCGCAGGAATGCTTTTATGTGAAGGCCTCATAACATAGCGTTTTAGATACGACTAATTGGACAACGTGACTAATTGAAGAATAATGATTTATGTGTAGTATTATTTAAAAAATATCGCTCCCCCCAGGAGTACGGGACTGTGGAATGTACGCTTAGCATACAGTCCTATTATATGAACCATGCGTCTATACCTCCAGTATAATTATGTGTACTGTATACATGTCTCCTGAATATTATTCTGCACGAGGTTCATATTTTACAGTTTTCTTATTTGGAGACTATTATTGGCTGAAGATAACACATCTCGATGGGAAACCATGATATCAGGAACATAATCGGGCGAGTTCTATGACTATGAATGGAATACGTTTATATGGAATAGTTAGGCCAACGAGTTCTATTATTTGAAGAATAGAATGAGGCGGAGGATATACAATTCCTTGGAAGACTAATATATAAGGAGTAAATTTTTCGCGACCATTATTAAGTATGTGAGAAGGAGACAT
>NW_008481842.1:961950-983522 GCF_000524495.1 Plasmodium inui San Antonio 1 | reverse complement strand
ACTAATATATAAGGAGTAAATTTTTCGCGACCATTATTAAGTATGTGAGAAGGAGACATTTCTCTACAGTAGCAATGCATAAACAGTAGGAAAATCCGGGAAGTCCCTATAGTGGAGTCGTCAAGATTTAAAGCAGGAGGGACAATAATTTAAAAAGAGATATTTAGTAAGAGATAATAGGGTGGATGCAACGGTATTTTTGGAGGAGTTCCAATCACTAAGCGTTAGACATATATAAGGGAGAGAAGATGCCTGCGGTATATTTGTATTAAATGTAAAAATCGGACTTACAACAGCTGTTTACTGGATAAACATATGTCAAGGGTAATATTCTATGTAAAACAGTGCTGTGTGAGGAGGAAAATTGTTTAAGATAATACAAAGGTTTAGAGAGTCGAATTCCTTGAGGAGGATGGCAGTTGTAAGAATCATACCATTTCACCAATACACTGGCTTCTAAAATAATTCCATTCCAGGAATACTCATATACCAATCCTAAGGCTATTCATGCTGTATAGGAAACTGAGGGAAACTATCACTAAGAAGGTGTTCAACACACCGAGGGTGTTTATATATAGGAATAACTTTTTATAGGCGAAGTAACACTCTAAGTACAGTAATACGTCGTGAACTGTGATTATTCCCTCTCAATATTATTGTAATATAGATTCAATAATTATCCGGGTACTCTTAAGAAAGAATGATTACGAAAGATTTGCACACTTTCCTTAATGTGTAGTATTTTCCTCTTAACAAGACTAGAAATCGATGGGGTACTATTAAAATATAAAAATTATGTAAAATGAAAGATTAAACTTGTTATACCCTAAGGAAGAATAGGGAATTATAGAAGGAATACAACTATATAGAACCAGCTGTTCGTCGTGGAGAGTTACGAATAATAATAACATGAAACGAGCCAAGGGGATAAAGTGAGAATAAGAATAAGAATACACATAAGATATTAAAGAATCATTAATCTAAGAGGGAGGGAGCAACCATATTGGAGCCGATGACTATAATAAAATGTATATACGAATACAACTGAAATATTTGAGAAAATTATCTACTTCAAAAAACGGAAGAGGATATATGTAACACCATATAAATAAACCAGAAGCCAGTGGGCATATAAACATGAAGATCAAAGTGGAAATGCCTAGGAGGACAAGTAAATAATTAATACATACAGAAGACATAACACAGGAAGAGAGGATACAGGGAAGGATGCTCAAGAGATGAAGATTAGACACTAACCCCAAAGCATAGGACCCAGAAACACATTAGAGGTGACAAATAAGGAATAATGTGAGCAACAGATCTTTCCCTCTGACGAAATAGATATATGAAATCGGGGGTTTCATGTTTTCTAACATATAAACAAAGGAATAAGCACAGATAATATCTTGAATCTATGCTGAGTCCATGAAGTATAATAAGTCGTAAAGTAACTTCATTTTTGTGTCTATCTAAGACTATAGAGGATGCTATAACAGGTGTCTCCTTATTCACCACAGGGGGATGTAAGGTGATAAGTGATTTTCCTCACCCCTTTTATGCATAAGAAAGTATGAATACATAAGATGAATACCTTCCTCTAGTGACATAAAAACATGTCCTATAAAGGAGTCTTACACCACCATAGAGTTATGAGATTCTTCTGAAAAGTGAGAACAAGTCTATAAATACATGATCATTTTGGCAGTGATATGGTTTTCATATGAGTATTAAGTGTAATGATATATGGGCATATAAGCGATAATAGAAAAGTTCCCTCCCTTAAGAATGAGTCAAATAGTTTTATAAACATATTGTCTGTTATTCCCCGTGATTAATTAACCGGAATTTTCGAAAGAATTCGTGAGTTGTTTTGGGGATCATCCGAATAGGCAGGGGACTATTTATGTTTCGACAAATTATCATAATATACATTTACGCCCCAGGTGGCAAAGGAATAACTGTTTAAGTAGCTGGATACAGAATGTTGTGGCTTATATGATATTTTCTTTGCTATATAACATATCATGAAGGATGAAATAAGAGGAGCTGTCGTGACCTGCTAAGCAGTAAATAAGCAAAAGGATATAACATAACGTGGAGACATCATATAATGGTTAGGAATTTAGTGATAAGACATAGTGTATATTAAAAGAGAAACAAACAACAGGACAAGAACATGGAAAGGAAGAAGAGAAAGGAGCACTATGAAGTTTGCGCCATAATAAAGTAGATTAAGACGTACGCGCCCATGAATAGGGACAACCGGTGTGAACCAGAAGGAACAGTAGAAAAAACAGAAGAGCCAAGTAAGAACAGATATCAAGGACGAACACAAAGAAAAAATATGCACGCTGGAGAAGGTATACTGGGCCCTATGAACGAAGAACAAGTATGGAGATGAAAATAATAGAGGGATGTTTAAGATAATCAGTATATAATAATTAATGAAGAACTAAGAGAAAAAGAAAAGTCCACCAGAAGGAGACAGAAGGAAAAAAAAAACGAACGGAGCAGGAGGAAAATATCGGAATTTTTGGACGGGTATACCTCTGCAGGGATAAACCGTAGGAGAAATATACCATCAAATATTATGACTTACCGAAAGACTAAAACACCGGAACCAACAGAGTGCCCACCCCACCGAAGGCACCAAAGAGGCAAACAGCGATAAATCCTACAAATTTAGACATGGGCGAAGATGCAGATATCCTTACGGGCGATCATGCAGGCAACGAGGAATACAATACCCTAATTAGCATTGTATATTATTAGAGGAATAAGAAAAGGAAAGAAGGGACCACCCAGTAGCAATGCAATACAGCTAAGGGTAATACTGGTATATATGGGACAGGGAAGTAGGGCGAAGTAAACCCTTGGAGGTGTGGAATGAGTACCAGTAAGTATATATAAAGGGGCAAGTTAACAGAAGTTCAATAGAGAGTATATGAAATCCTTATCCCAGATAGGATTAGGAAAAGAGAGTACCAGATCATAAAAGAACAGACCCTGATGGCGTTCACACACGAGGACGCGCAAATGGCTATTATCGGATGAAATAAGGCTGTATGTATACAATAGAGAAGTAGGGAATAGCCCAAAAGGAGTAATTCATAGAAGTGGGGAAGGAAAAGCAAGACTTATAGTATAAAGGAACAGCAAATGACGAAGAAACATACAATACCACCAATAACGGAAGGAATACCGAAGGAACACAAAGGAGAAGAAGTGAAGTAAAAGTAGCCGCCAGACCTGCCAAGTGGCAGAAGTAGCTGTAAGAATCAAGGGGCAACTAGATGATAACCTTATTAATGGAAACGAGGATTCCGTAAGGGAGTGTAGTACAACAAGCAACTAAAGTCACAAAAGGTCAAAGTGACTCAGAAACAGGAAACGGAAGATTCCAAAATCTGGGAGAAATAGTTCCGAGGCCGTAATAAATTACAATTCCATCCCACACGGATAGAGAAATTGGCAACACTGGAATCAATAAGGAGATCTCAACTGATTGGAGAAATTGAGTGCAGCTCAACCGCAACAAGGGCAAGTATGCAACAGATCTGGATATGAACCACGAAAGGCCAAATACTAAGCTGAACCATATAAAAAGAGACTAAGGAACCGTAAAGGAAGTCTAACGACACAGAGAAGCTCACCTGCAAGAGATTAGGAAGATTAATGCCTGAACGCCACGTGCAAAAGTACCAAAAATAGGGAACAGATGAAGAACAGCCCCCCCCAAAAATAGTACCAGAAGGTGGAGCAGGTAACCTCAGCTATAGAAAAACCTGACTGACGGGTGAAGTGGTCACCAAGATAGAGTAAAGCAACAGCTCTCGCCGAAACAAACCCAGGGGTTAAAAAACCCAAATCCCAGGAACCCAATCGAAGAACAACAGGAACCCACCAGAACGACTAGGTTAAGTGCTTAACAAGATACAGAAAGAACAGCGGAGTCTAGTGCACCATACAGGAGAGGGTACATAACCAAGCACTATAAACCACCAAGCACGCCTGACAATAACGAGAAAAATAAAATCCAAGAGAACCAAGAAGGGAATAACACGGGGAGAAGACTATAAACAAGCCCAACCAGATAAGAATCTCGTAAGGACAAAAGGCATCCAACACTCCCAAAGGAATACCCGTGTATAAAGGGAGAGAGGTCAACCAGTACCACAAAGAATAATGAGGAGAAGTCAAGCGGCGGAGCAGTATAGGGAAAGAGGAAAGAACAGTAAACCCCGAGAAAAGACAAAGGGAAATACGACTAAAGAATCATAGCAGCGAGCCAAAACACTTAAAAGAAAAAGGAAATTGTATCACAACCGGGAACTCGACAAAGGGGTAACAAGATAACCAAAGTGCTAAAAAACAAAATAAGGAAGAAACATCATGTCCCACAGCCCCAGATCATACGGATAGAAACCAGACAACACCAGGCCGGGAAATAATCTGGATTCTTCCATGCATAAACTCAGGAAAGGATACCAACAAGGGCATGGGTAACTCAAAGCCAAACACAAGTAGAAGAATCTCCCAAAACTCAGCGCAGGAACCCGTTGTATAACGTTAGGAGTATATGAGCAAACAGTATACAACCCCAGAACAGTAGGCGCAGGAAAATTAATCGAAGAGGTATGTCACCAGCAACTGAGGCACTCAAAATCCGAAGGTGTCCGCACCTAAGACGAAAAAGTATCAGAACGAAAGAAACTCGTCAAATGAAAAGCAGGAATTTCACACCGACCGAGGGTAATATAAGAAGGACGGACCCCAAAAAAAACAACCGAAGTAGAAAAATATATGCAAAGAACAGGCTCACAGATAGAAGGGAGAAAAACAAGAGGAAAAATTAGTTCCGGAAAGATGTGAATGAACAAAGAACCTCGTACAGTCATAAGCACAATAAGAGGAACAAATGTCAACCAGAAAAAGTTGGCGCCAAAAAAGTATAGGGAAAAGTTCTTCCTCCAAAGGAAACGGGCAGCTCAGACACAGCTGAGAGTTTCCTAGAAAGTACAGATAATAGACTTAGAGACAAACCACAAATAACAGAAGTTAGAAGAATAAGCAAAGCCCAGACACCCAGGCAGAATGGAGCCGTAACTCCACTGTGGAAGTTAACTGTATAGAACATGTCAACTCCCACTCCTAAAAGCCGAAGAATAACCTAAAATACCAGCCCATAAAAGTCATACAGGAGAGGCCTACATATTACTGATACAGAGGCAACTATAAAAAGGAACAACGGAAGGGGGACATATCCAACAGTCAAGCAGAAATACAAGCCGAATAGTTAGGGACAGAGATCGAAACCGCCCCCTTGAAAACGAAAGGAAGCAGGCCAAGCCTCGAAGGGGAATCCCCCCCGGACGGGGGGGAAAGGGAAGCAAGGAAGCAAGATAAATGAAATTCAACTAGGAACCCCAACTAAAAGGAAACAATCCAGGACACAACACTCGTGGAAGATGAATCTGGAACAATTACCACAAACAAGTAATCACAACAAATGAATATGTAAGCACTGGAGAGAACCCACGTTCAAGGAACAGGAAAGTAATTACATCGGAGGGAACTATCAAAATAGACATCAATTACGCAGTGGGAAAATCAACAAGAGGCGCCTTCCTAGGCCAGAAACTAGCAACAGGAGGAGACGAGCAAGGAGGGATAAGGAAAGAAGACAGCAATAGGACAGGGCTGGACACAACAACGAAAGAAGGACAACTATCAATTCTATGGACAATAGTCGGGAAGTAATAGACATCAGCAGAACAAACAGAAAGCAGACCGAACATAAGGCGGGGTTAGAGAATGAAAAACCAAAGAAGAAACACAGGCTCCTTAGGGCCCGGGCCTAGGGCAAGAAACCTCCCCAACCGAAACCACCCAAGAAGGGATAACCCACAAAGAGTAAGCGTGGGGAGTCCCCGACTGACAGAGACAGTAGAAGATACAATCAGAATAAAAGCCGGGTCACGTGAAGTTGTAAGAACCAAGACACCGGAAAAGGAGGATTTATCTATGAAGGTCTAGACAGGCGAAGAACATCGAATAAGAAACAAATCTAGGACCAAACGGGGATATACCGAGACCCCTCCCCAGACGAATAATCATCAGAGGCAAAATTCCCAAGAAGGAAGACTTCAGAAAGGCAGCCGAAGGAAATCTAAATATAAAAGTGACCAAAGGAGTCAGATCAGACGAGTTAGGACAAACGATGAGGGAAAAGCGCCAAGCCTGAAAGGATGATATGACACACCAAGAAACGAGACCGAATGTTTCTGCAACCCACAAGAGATCTATAGACGGAAAAGGCACCCAAGAAAGTCGAATCAAGGAAGAGGAAAAATTGGTCTCCACTGAGACACGGCAGCCACCGAAGCAAAAGTCAGATAAATCCGGCGAATTATCTGACCCCCTTACGAAATAGGAACAGGAAGAGAAGAAGTAGGAGCTAAATTCCTTGCAGAGGGTGTAACTCTGAAATCAAACGGAAAATCAAGAAAGGGATTTTCCCAGCGACAAGTGAAGCAGAAAAGGCCAACCACTAAGAGGAAAGGAGAAGAAAACACACAAGGAACTTGTAGAAAAGGCCCATAAGAAGCAATATGAAAAAGGAAAAACACGTTATAAACACAAAGATTCCCCAGAAATAATGCCCACGGAAAAACAAGTCTTGGGGACAAGTCACAAACCCCCTAAAGAAGGGAGCCCGCAAATGAGAACCAAAGAGAAATAGTAATCAGGGCAGGAACGGAGACCTCTGCCCTTGAAAAAATTTGCCCAAAAAGGAAAAGGAACGAGAAAAAGGAACGAATAAAAGAGAAAACCACTAGAACAAACAAAAAACACAGAACCAAGCTCAAGACCAGTAAAAACAGGCGGCTCACATCCGAAGATAAGGGGGAGACAATAAATAAAGAGGAATCTGAATATTGATTAGGGGACCCCTCAGAGGAATCAACCCAAGCAGCAGAGTTGCGGAGCTAGCGGACGAGGAAATGAAAACTTCCGAACCCCCCAGTGAAGCAATAAATATCCCCCAAATAGTCAATTTAAGAAATCGAGGAATGATATAAGAACAGACTCAAACTGGCCCAAAGAAGGGGGCCGAACCAGAGACACAACCGGCAAGTCCAAGGAGGGGACAGTGAAGCAGGCCATACCAGATTCCACCACCACCCCCAAGTAAAGAGAGGGGTAAGATAAATCAGACGACTGAAAAGGAAGCCATCCCAAGCCTCAAATGGGGAATAGATATATAATATCTAATAAGGAAAGAAACTCCAAAGGCCAAGATAGGCACTCCTAATCCGAGATAAGAGCTCAGGGGAGAAACTACGTATTAAGAAACTCAGGAGGGAAAAGGGGCAGAACCGGGGTGCAGAGCCCCCAGAACGACAACCCCGAACCGCAAAACGAGCAACAAGAAACAATTGCCAAAGGAAGAAAGCGGAAGGACAAAAGAAAAGAGCCCAAGGTGACATAAGGACGGCAAGGTCCACTCTGACCTAAGGAGGCGAACGGGACAACATCGTAGTAAGGGGGATTACCAATAGCCAGGACTTCACACAGGGAAAATTCCTCGACGCAGAAGGAAGGAATCCCCAAAGCAGAAATCCAAGCCGAAGCCACAGCCCCAAAACCTGAGGACGTAGAGGGGTAAACACGGGTAAGGAGGAAGGGGCAGGGAAATACCGAACAGGAATCATCAATAGACAACCAGGGGATAACAGGCGTAGAGACGAACCAAAGCAGGAGTAGGAACAACAGAACGAAGAAGAATCGCGCAGGGGAAGAAACGGGAGCCGGACAATACATGATAATTCATGAACAGACGAAGAGCCACTGACTCGATGCAGACAGGGGGCAGGAAGGAGCAGGAGAGGAACTCCTCGGGCACAGAAATAGGGACTCCAACCATACAAGAGCTCTGTAACCTGCGAGAAACCCACAATCAGGAGGAAGCAAAAATTAAGTAGGGCGAGAACAAGCAAGACAAGTAAACGACAACTCCAATACTCGAGGCAACAGGGAAAGCCGAACAAGGCGATTGCGCCCAGGGACGCCAGATAAGGACGTCGAGAACATTAATGAAACACAAGAGGGGGAGAAGAGGCTCAAAACCACCACACCTGACCGGTATGAAATAATCAACCAATGGCGAGAAATTCGGGGCCAGAACCAGAGGAAACTCAAGAAACAAGCGAGGATTAAGGAGGCGGGGAGTGCCATGTTCAACCCGATGACCAAACCAGGCAGAGACGAAGAATAAGGAAGGATAAGGAAAAAGGGAACTCAGAGGGCAAGTGACTGAGAAATAGGAAGGACGGAACCAGAAAAGAAGAAAAACGGAGGGACAAAAAACAAAAGGCAAAAACAGGAGGGACCAACTCCTCCCAATAAACAAGGGATCGATGGAGTCACCGTTGTGAAGGAAAAGTAAAGGAGGGGAAAGAAGAGGAGAAGGGAGATGCAGTGTTTATTATCACCGAGGGCAACGGAAGCCAGAGACGAACCAGGGGGGACAAAACTTGCACAACGGGAAGTCCAACTAGACCGTAAGGGGGAGACAGGTGAAGAAAAGGAGAACCACATATTCCGGGAGGTGAATGGTCAAACCACCGAGGATCCCCCACGCAGCCCGCCAACAAAGAACAGCCCGGAGCTCAAGGACACCCAAGATGGGAGGAAAAGAACACAGGGACAACATCCATTCACTAGTCCCACCTACGAAGATATAAACGTCAACTAACGTACACAGAACAAGTAAGGATTCATCTAAGCCAGGGCAGAAGACAAAAACATCAGAGGGCGGGTTCCGTCCCAGAACGCCCGCAATACGGGACAAAATCCAGCAGCGGGCAACCTCCGGTGCCACAGTATGAAGTTATCAAACCAGGAAAAATAGTTGACCACTAGAAGCCGGTGAAGCTCCAAGGATCCAGGCGAAGTATCAAGAGAGTATATGAGGAGGCACAGAGGGTATTAGAGAGACCCCAAATAACAACCACATGAGCAGAGAGGGGAACTCCCGAATAGGAGGTAAGAGAGAGAGAGGACAAGTTTCGCAGTCAGAAGGGACGAGTCGAGACATAGAGGCCCATGCGGGGGAATGAGAGAGGGAAAGCCAGGGAGGAACCCCCGATGAGGAGGGCAGGAGAAAAAAGAGGAAAAGGAGAGGACAAGGAGCAGAGGGCCTCCGGAACGAGAGCCTATAAACCCTCAAAAGAAAAGCGGAGAAGAGGAGGTACGGATGCAAAGATCTAAGGGGCAGGGGGATTATATCGAGCTAGAAACAAAGAACCCAGAGGAAGGACAAAAGGGAAAAGTGAACCACAGAAGAAACCGTACAGTAAAGAGGAACAGGTACCCAAGAAGAAGGCGAAAAGGGACCCCCCAGAGATGAGCGGGTTCAAGTTTGAGCAATACATACAGGAACTATGGGACCGAGCCAGGTGCCAAGAGCCCGACAACAGGGATAAGCATGAGGAATGGGGCATCTGTCGTCTAGCAGGAACAAGAGCAAGGAATAGGAGGCCAATAACAAATGACCAAAAAATATGCAAAGAGATGAACAATTACCAACCCACATGGGGCGAAAGAGTAAGAAGTATAATGCTATGCAAGGCCCTAGAAGTATGGATGAGCCAATTGAGGCAAGAACCAGGGAACAAAGTCGTATGGCACGAACACAAGTGTAAACCGGAGGAGACAGGATGCATACAAGGACTGAGGGACCAAATAAAATGTCCCATGCATCCAGAAGAGGAGAAGTGGAGTCAACTATATAGTTGGAGTGAACTATTCAGCCAGAACCCATACGAACGGAATCTTAGGATATGCATGGATATAATGACAATTTTACTGAGGGTATTCAGCCGTGCCGCATATAAAAAGGAAAGCTGGCTTGATGGCGAGCACAAGGACCTGTGCCAACAGATCTATAAATTCCTAAAAAACTGGGCAGGCGACCGAGTGGCTCAGAAGATTATGGACGAGTGGTTTACCCCAAGCATGAAATCTAGCCCTAACAACAAATTTCCTGTCCGAGGAACAACAACAGTGGACACTATATGGGCCCCATTTTTCTGGCAAATACAGAGTCTAATAACAAGCGTACAATGTAGGTGGGAACAAGAACAACAAGAGTATCGAACAGTTTGCCCCCACCTAGATACTCAGGGATGTGATTTAACAGAGGAAGAGGAGGACGAAACGAAGAAGGAAAAGGTAAGAGAACAGGCGCCCCAGGAAAAATTCTACAGGCCAACAAATTCCGCAAAAGGAACGCGGAACATATAGCAGGAGGCAACCCCCAAACAAGGAAGAGTCAGGGGGAGAGTGAGGGCTACTGGATGAGCGAACCACAGAGGAATGGATCATTTCGTCTAACGTCAAAATGTCTTTCTGAATGTGTAGAAGCTACAGGACAGGAGGGAGCAATTAAACAGGACACCAGAAAAGAACAAGATCAAAAACTTAGAGCAAAAGGAGAGGGAACAGGCCAAGATGATCAGAGGTATACGAGAAGAGACAGGACTAAGTATAGGGAAGATATTTGGGGGTCTGATTCCTTTGACAGTCCTTCTAGGAACCAGCGTGTATGTCTATAGGAGGGTCTTCAGGAAAACTCCCCAGACAGAAAGAAGTCAAAGAATGAACAGCGCCCAGCGGGCTAAAATAGCTGCAGAACTCCAACAGAAGTTACGGACAATAAAATACCAGAGCCTCTAGTGAGGGAAGGCGGTGTAATAGGCCCCCCCGAACGAAAACTCCCCCAGTCACAGAAGAACCGGGGGAATATGGCAACTGAGCAGCAGTAAATTAGGTAGCCTAAACTAGAGCAAAAATAGGGGAATAAAAAAAATACACCTAGCCACTTATTCCGCAGGAGCTACACAAGAGTCGATAGAAGCACCAACCAGAACAGGAGGGAGAACGGGGCAATCAGGACCCAACGACTCAAACGGGCCCACCAAATAACAGAGAGGATCCACATCAGAACCCCAAAAAGAGAAGGTAGTCTCCCCGCTACGGACGGTCAGAGGCGATTAACCAGGAGAAGGGCCAAGACCGACAGTGAGACACAGCCCTCCCGATGATATGGTTGGGGTAATGACTCCTCCTGTGACCAAGAGGAGAAACTCGGTCAGCACGAGGCGATGTGCGAGTTGAAGCAAGAAATTCTTGACTGAACTAGCTGCGACGGAATATTCGAATCCGAGTGGACACAAATGACGCGGAACAATGACACGGGGTTTCCGGAGCAGCGGTGGGGGCTTACTTTTCAATGGGGAGGAAGAGGATGGCAGTATAGCGTGGAGGGCTGAGAATGTGGGGGTTGAATCCCCCCCACTGAAGCCACCGCTGCGCGGATGATGGCCCGCCCGGGAGTAGAGGATATGCGCTTGGCCAAGATTCTGAAGGAGTAAAGTAACGGCCGATGAGGTGGGACGGATTTCGTGGGGGAGTGTCAGGTATAAGGCGGGAGCATATAGAGTCAGGGGGGGAATCTGGGGCACTAGTTGTCCAGAGTTTGAGATTCAGGGTTTAGGGTTTAGGCTTCAGGTTTATTTCTTTAGCGCTTAGGTTTCGGGTTTCGGCTTCAGTTTCTAGGGTTCAGGGTTTCGGTTTAGGGGTGATGGTCTGTGGTTCATGTCTAGGGTCTATGTTTTAGGGTTTAACGTTGTGGTACAGGATTCAGGGTTAGCTTCCACGGTTTAGGGTTCATGTTTAGGTTCACGTTTCATGGTTTAGTGTTATGTCTAAGCTTTAGCTTCCAGTTTCTGGTTTAGGCTCCAGGGTTTCCGGTTTAGCATCCACATTCTGCGTTTAGGGCTTAGGGCCCATGTTATATCATTACTGTTTACGTCGTGGGGTCTTGATTTAGAGCTTATGGTCCAGGCTCCGCGGGGTGTCTTTAGTTTCATGATTCAGCTTCAGGGTTCAGGAATCAGTCTGTAGGGTCCAGGTTTAGACTTTAGTGTTCAGATTTTTGGTTTGAGTTTCAGGGTCTATGAACTATGCTCTATCTTTCAGGTCAGAGGCGGTCAGGTTTAGAGTCTGCCATTTAGGGTTCAGTCGACAGGGCTTCAGTGGACAGTGTTTCAGATTTTAGTCTTTTGAGATTGGTGCTTAAGGGTTTCGGCTCAGAATTTTAGGGTTTAGCTTTTAGTGTTTAGCTTCCAGGATTTAGGGCTTATTGTCTAGTTTTCTGCATTTAGGCCTGATGGTGTGCCCCTATGTCTTATGTTTAGGGTTCAGATCCGATTTAGCGTTTACCTCTAGGATTTGGCGGTTAAGCCTTAGGGTCCATCATCTGTGTTTTAATTCTTAGTCCTAAGCCCCTGGCCTTGAGATCCCTCTGTTCTTCGGGGAGTTTGTAGGCCCTACGGTCCATGATCTACTCTTAAGTTCCCCGGCATTAAGTTTCACTTCCCATCTTGTAGGTTGCCGGGGTTACTATTCCTTTTTCACGCTGTAGGATCCTGCCCTTACTTCCCCCTGGTTATTTTTCCTGCGTCCGATTCCCAGGGGTATGGAGTCCTCCTTAGTTAATTCTCAGGAGGGATGTTATTGGGCGGCGTGAAATGTCTTATATAACTTGGGGATTTAATCCCAATCTAAAAAATAACTAACAATACCTTAAGCCTCAGAGATGGGAAATGCACAATGCCATGCATATCCCAATCATTGAAGAGGAAGTTATCGACTTCTTAGACGAAATCATAATTAGAGTTTGTTAATATCCCACATAATATCTGTAATATCTAAAAAAATGATTAGATAAAGGGATTACCTAAGTTTCCTATAATTCCTCTTGGATTGTCTCTTAAATAACCACGGAAAACCTTAGGGATTATTGGAATACAACTATATACACTTTGGCCTGTATCACTCCCTTGGATGATAGAGAGAGATTTCTTACGTCTTTTCTCTACAATGCCTGGGATGTTGTAGGGATGACTATTTTCTCTTCTATTCAGTAGGACTATGTCGTAAACCACCTGTAGCTAATAGAATACCCTGACCCTCTATGAAATATCATCTATACATAAAGGACCCGTCTGCTCGACCTCTTCGTGTATTCGTTCCTTCTACCTCAGTTTGCTTCAAGCGTGTGGTTTCCTTAGGAGAAAATTGTTCCTGCACCATTAATTCTGCGCACCGGAGGATTTTTACATAAGTGGTAGATGAATATCCAACATGATTACTCCATAAGGACAGGGATTTTAGATACAGTTCTTGCTATAGTCCGTATAAACATACCTCCTTGGCAGATAAAGGAATATTGTACCGCTTTTGCTTTTATCCCTCTTGCACATAGGGCTTTATATATATTAAATATAGGTATATATATATGGAAACCCCCCTTCTGCCGTTAATTTTCCTCTACTGAGAGCAGTTGACTTGGGACATGGCATGTTGTAAGAAGCCTACTATTACCTGTCTTGTTATGGAATCGTTCTTCTCTGACGGTTTGCATAGCTACCTGATTTGTTGTTTCCGATATTCACCACTGACTGAAGGAATGGATTAAGGCCTCTACATAACATGAAGGGGAGATGTGTCATATCAGGAAACTGCTATGCACATCATAATATTAATTTTCCTTCATTGAGCAAAGCCAGGGGCGCAAGACAAATGAATCTTGTAAATAAAAATATCCAAGGATCCTATATGCCCCCTTTCTCCTGTGAGGCAAAGGAAAGAAAAAAAAAATATAACGCCCAGATAGGCTCCATTAAGAGATAAATTTGCATTCACTGTACTAATTAATGTATTTTCGAGGAGGACCCAAAAGGAATAAGTGTTCAATCTGCAATATGTTGTGATACAAGGATGCTTCAAGGAATGATGCGGCCGAATGGGTTATATAGTGAGAATTACAGTCGCATACACGATGTGCAGAGTGGCAAATTTGAAGTACAGTATCTGCCACTTCCTTGCCCATTCTCTTGGAACAGATATCCGCAAACGGTTTACCTCTTCTTTTTTAATATCTTCCCTGATCTCCCTATTCATAAGTAGGATGTCCTCTCCAAGTTCAGAGAACTCCTGTATTTTCATGTCTCAACTCAATCTGAGGGCCGGCGTTATATAGTAATCACCTTTCGAGTTCTGCACCAGTATTCCCTAATATCTCTTTCTTAATTGATGATAAAATCCTTGGGCTTTCAGCTTCCTTAGAGTTACAAACATAGGGGACCCTGCCATTTTTTTATGAGGTCAACTTAATTCATAGGACACGCTACAGGGACATGTTTTTTGTCGGATATGAAATCATTCCTGAGTATATATGTTAACTACTTCTCTAAGGAAGAGCCAGAGTCCCAATAATAAAAATATCAAGGGATAACACGGCCGCTTCTTAGGTGTCGTGCAAAAGATCGCGGTCTGTTTGGTGTAATGCCAGTAAAAATGATTGGAAAGAAACGCATACGAATGAAATCAGAAGTATCCGGAATAAATTATAATGATGTAACAGATATTTATGGAGCCATATGAGAATCATTCACGATTATATATCGTTGTATTAATGCATCCAATGTGAGAATGCTCATAATACGAGTTTGCTCCGCCGTTGTCTTCCTCCTTCGTTTTACCAAAGAGTACGAAAAACACAAGACAGCAAGAAGGGAAAGTAACAGTGTCGAGGGGCCAAAAAGGAATTAAAACATCGTTCCTGATGTCAGCAAAACAGAGATTAAAAAGGAAGTCACCTGTTGTTCTTAATATCAGCATAGAAAGAAAAGATAAAATATGTGGGGACTTAACAGCAGAGAGCCTGATCGGAAGTGAAAACAGAAACAGAGCGTGTGATACAGATGGGAGGGGGCATATAATAATTCCACTTATAACCCCTCATAGAAATCCTTCCTGAATTCTCCTGATCCGTACTTTTATAAACACCAGAACTCTCCCCTTTAGAAGTTAATAGAATGCGACCTGTGATTTTCCCCTTTGGGAGACATAAAACATACTCCTGATCAGCTTGAGGAAAGTAGATCCCAGAGAGGAGAAAGAGACATCTGTCGTCATGACACGAATAAATTATATAGCCATCTTAGCTTGGTATACCAGACTCTGATTCCAGGAGATGTATTGAGGTTAAGTAATGAGGCATCCATATAGCTATATAGGTTTGCAGCATTCCGGAGCTACCCAGGACCCCCACAACATGGGGGCTCCTTACTTCTAATTCTATATACAACAGGAATCGCTCTATAACAACCCTATTAAAGTGAAACTAAGAGTAGGGGCTTACTCAGGGCAAGATACCATGTTACAATACGACACACAGTGGAAATGTGATATAAATAACACGATTAAAAAAAAGAGGGGACTAATTGTTCAATTCATGAAGGGGTTTTGGGAGTTACCATCCTCCTTCAACAATGGAGTCGCCCCGCTATTATTACAACATAGCAGTGAATAATAATCAGTCATTGTTTTGGAACAAGTTGCTGAGATCTTGTCTCACAGGGATTTCTTCACGCGTTATATACAATCCTTAAAATGAAGCTTACTCATACCGTTGAATGTCTGTCGATATTCGGATACTTTCAGAAGCACATAAAGATATTCTATGACACCTAAAGCAAAGAGTCCATAAGATACAGAAGGGACAACTATCAATGGGATGCCTACTAATAACGGTAATACTTCCAGTGTATATGCAACCAGCATCCGTAAAAGGAGCATCAGACGATATACTTCAATCCCCAGTAACCAGTACTCACTCCTCCTAATATGGGGATGCTGTTTACCCCTCTGTACAGAATTGTATGCTTTATATGATAAGGAGGATGCGGGACCATGTAGAATTGTTCGACAAGTATGTATTATTTCTGCCGCTGTACTCTTAGGTATTGGATGGCACACCGAATTGATGACGACGTGGTATTGCTTGAGGAGTATAGTACGAATTCCCGTGAATGCGTGCTGATGATTCCGGATTTTCAGTATTGCGATATTTCCTAAGATTCTTCCCTTGAGCTGTTGATGTACTGTATGGATTTTCCCCATTTCCCCTTTGAGATTGAGGAGATATTTTGTTTGACGTTTTACTTTGGTTCTAAATGTTCTATTTCTCATTGATAAAGTTTCTTGGACAGCCACACCTAATTCTCTTTGATATTCTATGATAATGCTGATTCGGGTAGTTAGAACCCTCTGTCCTATGTATCTAATCCTTTGAAGAATCCGTTGCAAAATATCGATATTATGTGTAATCATAACGATATGTATGTTTCGTATGTTGTGTATAAAAGAATTACGCGGCTTCCGATCCCCTGATAATCCTGCTTTTGAGCTTTCACACATTATTGCTTCATTATTTGTGAGTTCTTGTATAGTATGCCCCTGCCAGTGCCTATCTAAAATATTCCTAGTAGGTGTGATACTTCGGTTCTCAAAATCCTCTAACAAAGACTCTTTACAGGAACTGTTAATATTGCCTTTATTTTTCAGGATATACTTATAATCCCTTTTCGAGAGGAGATTCTGAAGCATAGACTAATTCCAAGTGTTTTTGAACATGTGTCAATAATAGCCAAGTATTCCTGAGGCGCACAATTCCAGTAGTGTTATTGGTGGTTGTTATATGTCTATGGCCTGATCCCTCTAAGGACAAATTATGAGCAGGATTATCGTACATCCTGGAAGACGATGTTTTCCTGTTTTATAAGTATGATAAAGTCTTTCCTTCCATAATGAGGAGTGAATAACTTTTCTCTATTGATAGGGAACATCTGATACTTACCATGCCCTTATCGTACACAAAGCATAATAATACATAGGTTATCCTAGATATTCCTTCCAAAATTCGGAATTCGATTATTCGATTCTTGCTTTAATTTCTCTCTGCTTCATGTCATGTTTCTCATCACATTATTCCATAGGGTATATGCCCATATCCCTATATGTCCTTCTCCATTTATATCTATACCAGCATGTCTGGATCTATTCATATATGAAGACTTATAAAGATACATGCCTGGTCCCTTATAAGTATAGGGACTTATATATTCATATGGATTCATAATTATCGACATAGGACTGCACAGGAAAAGAAAGGAAGAACTTCGAGGTTTTTATCGCTTGTAGCATTTTGAAATACTGAGTTTATGTTGGCGAATAGATTCCTCCCTTGGGTTTTATTTCTAACTTGTGTTTCATCTATATATAGACTGGGGGATATAGGAGCTCATCACAGTCATGTATCTGATGCGTACCCTACAGAGAGAGGAGTGAGGGGTTCCCACAAAGAAGGACGATCCTCAGCATCAGACTCTGTTATACTCTTTCGGTTAATGATAATAACAGGCCCTAATTTATGAGTCACTTCTATTTAATATTAATATTATGATATAGGTGATGGCGGAGAATATATTTTTAATAGACGAATCGAGGAGAGAATAATTAAGATTCATGACATGTTGGGATTGCTATTCGGCGACTGTTCGTACGAGTTATCCACAATGGCTTCTATCAATACCATTGAGGATGAGCAATATTCTCAAGAATGTTAAAGAACAATTCACAAGTCGTTACAGGAGCTTACACTGATATTGGCGCAGTATTATGATAGAAATCCTAAAAGAAGGAAGAATGCGGATAAATATCATAGGCATCCCTTGCAACTTATGATTACGCACTCTTTGATTTATAATTGACGATGTATCAGGAAATGAGTTCAAGGGGCAATTATTCTTTTAGTACTCGGAATCAGTAATCCTCTTATATTCGACGTATCGTTGAAATGAGAATCCATATTGTAAACACTTATGTTGATATATACCATTGTATATATATATTATGGAATAGCTACTTGTGGTTTAATATTTCATCAAGCGTGGCTTCACTATGATTTTTATGAATGAGGTATAGGCTGCAATTCGAAATAGTTATATAACAGGATATCAGGATGGGGCCAATATCTTATCAAGGACATTTCATCTAAGGAAGGGTCATGTATTGTATTGGATTCTGTTATGGCCATCTGTTTCTTCCTTGGTATCTTATTTTTTCCTCCTTTTGCAGAACATAATTAAAGGATATTTGCCGATACTCCTCCTTTTTGGAGGACTTCTTATGTGTTGTCGGGTACATTAATCCTATTATAGATTTTACAATAATATAGATTACCCCAGATGAGGAATATGCTGTATCCGTTTTCGAAAACATCAATCCCCTGTCAGTTGTTTCACAATGAGGTAAACACTCCGCAAGCTGATACTTGTATACTCCTATTAAGATTGAGGATGTGTTAATCGTGAAGTTTACTGCTGCTACTTTTGCCTTTTTCCTCCTTCTTCCTTCCCTTTCTTTGCCGTTTCGTTCTTACTTTCTTTATGTCTCGTCTGTAATATACTATCATTATTTTCTTCTATATCTTTATAATGTCCAGGTCCATATTTTACACACATAGGTAATGCACTATAATTAAGTGGTGTACACTTCTCATATTAATTATTTCTCTGAAAATAATTTGTCAGGATCTATTTAATTATACGGCACACATGTTATGATTCCTTGCACCACAGTGCAATATTGACATTGTTCTGTTTCTTTTCCTGATTTCATCCTCGTGATAGTACGTAACTTCTCTGACCCCTATATAATCAACCGTATTTATCATAGCTTTCCTATTTCATAACTCAGTAAACGTTGGCCAATACACACTAATATATAACGGTCTTCTATAGCTTATGTCCCAGAAATCTTATATTATCTTTCAGAATGTGTAATTATTACAATTCACATTGTTATTTATTTCGATTCAGGGACTTTATTTAAAATTGATTCCTTTTCTTATTAGTATATAACATATGCATTAAAATGCAGAACTATCAGATTAAAATTGCAATACAATGCGTACCTCTTCCTAATGGTGCATACTCTATTAGCTATATTTCTCTAAAAAATATGATATTGACATGAATGAATCCGATTTTGTCATAAAAAATAATTATGCACTGGTCTATTTAATTATCACTTGTACAATACGCTCACATGTGTTGCACACTTCCCCTGTAACTCCACTGAATTATTCATTCCTGCAGAAGCCCCTTCGCAATTTTACTGAATTATTTATTTCTGTAAAATGGTCCGTGTAATTCTAGTTTATCATTTATTCCTGCACATTTCTGTCTGTAGTTGTACTGTTTTATTTATCTTTCCATCACAACCTTCGTAAGTGCATCGAATCAGTTATTCCTCCACAATAGTCCGCGTAATTGCATTGAGCTATCCATTCTTGCAATGACTCTCCTGTAACCGCATACAACGATCGATATTCCTGCAGCATCTGCTGTTATTCAAGCTGTGAGCTCCCCAAAGGATTTCCGATTTTTAAAAAATACACACAGAAAAATCACGACGTTACTATCGAAGAACACAGAACAAGAAAAAAAAAACTACGAAGCCACAAGAAAAATAACCTAAAAATCAGTGACAGACGCATTTGAATAGGATTTCATTGTAAACTCTATCCAATGGACAAAATGAATATTACATTCTAAAGAGGCGCATTGTTACGGTGTATAAAACATGTTCGGGGACATCAAGGTGTCCCAACCACCTTATCGCAATTACTCAGAATATAGATAATTTTGGGATGTACTTAATGATAATTCTATAATCCTCACATGTATATGTACATAAATTCACATATCCATATATATACTCCTGTGATCACCATGTATAGATGAAAATGCCGAAGAAGCAAGGTTATATACAATATGCAGCAAGCCCCCCTCCCGGATTATTTCCCGAATTTGTGGATTCGCCCCCTGTTGCATCATAATGTAATGCAGAAATATCTAATGATTTTTAATATAGAGAAGATTTTCACTATATATTGATCCATTCCTATCTTAAAATATAATGAATACAAACATCCTTGATAAAGAAAGCATATGAAAAAATTATTTATGGCAGAAAAACATCCCTGGAATGTTTTCCATCAAGGCTCCTGTTCCTTCTTTTTCTCTTTGAACGATGTAAAAAAATTAACCGCACTTACAAAACAAACATTGCAGGATATTTGAACCTGCAGCGCAAAATGGAACACATCTCAAATATTGAATTCTGCATTTATCCTTTGTTTCTTTGGGTACTGATCCGGCTATGTGTCTTCTATCTCTTTCTTGGCCGCCTGTTTCTATCTATCACCCATTGTAATAGTTATTGATGTCCCTTATACGCCCCTATTCCTTAAGACTGTTAAATTATTTATATTTATGAACGTATAATTGTTACATTAGAATAAACATGGGGTATCATCCGATGCATATCCCATACTCCTTTAGTCCTGTATGTCCTTATTAAGACGTTGTCTATAATCTTCTAACGATTTAGCAATTATAGCAGTGAAATAGAATAAACATCCTGAACATCCTTTATTTTTGCAGAATCTGATTAAATATATGTTAGGTGACTGTTTTTACGAGGAATTATAAGTTGTATTTGTTTCATATTCCTGCCATTAGGATAAATTAAAAATTTCACTCCTATACTGTCTCATTCTCTAACTAAAATTTTCCCGATATGATTCACCCTAATTCGGGTACTCACGTAGAAGCCAGAATAGACCTCTTATTTATTGTTATGTAACAAGCACTTATAGTTCACACGCAGAGGGGGTATGCCTGTCCTTTCTTCCAGTCCATGTTCGCGCTCCTTACGTGAATGTAAACCCAATCGTATCCAGCTGTCTCCCGTTTCTCGTCGTCTTCCCTTTATTCCAGAGTAGAACTAAAGAATTATTGAATAAAACCTTAGGTTTCCTATATATAATTGGTGTAGGCTCCCCTGCAATAACTTAATTTAGGACATATAATCGATATAAAAATTGTAGCACCCTAACGGCATGAATGTACTCACACGTTATTCTCCTCATTTCTACGTGTTGATATTTGTGATGGTACCATTCGGTACATAAAATTCTTTAAGCTTATCTTCCTGTAATTATAAATGACGAAAAAAAAACAAAAAAAAAGAGATAGAGGAGCCGTATGGTACATGTAGGAATGAGAACATAAGCATAAGCGCCCCCAGGAGAAATAATGCTTCCCTTTTTATATTATCCAAAAGAAAGAATTCATAACTATAACTTATTTGACTTCATCATTGCGTTTTGTAAACTTACGATGATGTGTAAGCGCGCGTCTGAAGAATTTTACCAACACTCATCCTTTAAAGATTCAACGTTTTAATCATATACACTCCGCATTACATTATGAGCGTATATTCGGAATATGAATGCTTTTTGTAATGGAAACTTGCGCATCATTTTATTATTTCCCCCCAAGAAATACAATTTTAAATCCTTCTTAAATACTCTTAAAAAATAGGTGTGAAATTTTATTCTTCTCAGGCTAAAAAAAATGATATCACGCCCTATTGTGCACAAACAAAATTTCATAATATACGCTATATGAGTTTCTCTCAGCCTTACAAAATTTCCATAAGATAATACTTATATGACGATCGCGTCAAGATCATTAAGAAATGATAGTTCTTATTTGCACATATACACTATTATTTCATGACTACATAAA
>NW_008481842.1:959176-960760 GCF_000524495.1 Plasmodium inui San Antonio 1 | reverse complement strand
TTTTGTAGATTTCGCTTTATTCGTCTTACACGCGCTCCTCATTTACTTCATTTACACTTAATTCACATATAACACGAGCTTCCTGCCTCAACTCTTCCGCTGGACTGTCATTATTACACTCTATGCGCCATTGTGATATTTATAATGACCGATCTTTATACACAATTCTGCCTCATCTTAATTGAACCCCACGGGATTTATACATAGCATTACCTTATCCAGTTAATCCTATTGTTTCCATTTATGGGTGAAATGGAATTCAGTGTCAAAACGTGAAACGGCTTTTCAATTTCACAAATTAATCATTCCACCGTCCCTGTGTAGCACGCTTGGAAATGAATACACAGGATATCTTAAATCTATGCCAGTGGATTTTTACCGATTATTGTAATTAGCACTTTTTGAAATTTCTGAATTCTCCATATTGAAGGAGGATCCATCAAGTCTTATTATAACGAGATTACCTGCTCTTATCCATTCATTTTCGATACATGTGTTTACCATCCTTAGGTTAATTATCATGGCACACAGACTCCATTGTTAATTGTTACAAAACACAGTAACCCTGTTATGTTTTATTATTTAGACGAATATTATTCCTTAGGTGTCTCTTGAAACAGAATGCCCTTTAACATAATTATCAATACTGGAAAGCAAGTAACGTATGTAAATTACACGGTTGGATACGCCCGTGTATCACACTACGAGCGCATCCCCCTACGTATCTTTGTGTAATGCAATTTAGGTATTTCCGCACCATTCACTTTAACTAGGAGGATGCTATATTCACAAAAATAATTGCTGATGGAGCTTATCATACATAGAGAGCTGCATATTCGTCTGTAACTCCTCGTAGGATCGAATTATTTCTCTATATGATACATCTAACACAATTCTTCCTTAAAACTCTTCATCATGCCATAAAGAGTTATTCTCTTCTAATATTGTCTCTTTCTTCGTACTCTCAGTATTGGTGAATTTTCTCAGCTCCTTTTTTCTGTCCTTGCCTTCTGTATAATCATGTTCAGGAGTATTTGCGCTTGTTCATTCCCTCCTTCGTTTCAGGATCACATGGAGTAACACTAGTCTTCACCATTTTCCTTTTGGGTATGTTCACAGGCATCCAAAGATCTATGTCATTTATGTGGCGATTCATATATTTCGTTTCTTCTTTCAAGAGGTTATATGCTCCTTCCTTTTCTAATATCTGAGGATCTATACAGTCCATTATATTGGGTGAGCTTATCTACTTGTGTGTTATTTTCCTGCTAAGCATAATCATGTCTGAATTGACTACTTGTATCCGGAGGGTGAAGTGGCGTGTATTACTCACATAGGAATACGTTCATTGTCATTCATTTGCTTCCTGAGACGTTACTGTCTACATAATATCACATTACCCTCACTGAAGCACATAATATGACTCTATTTTATATATCCTAATGTTTAGAGCCATTGTCTTACATTCCTATAATAAACTGAAAATAGCATTTACCCCCGAGTGCACATACTGGTTATAGACACGTATTCTGCGGATATCAGTGGAGAACTTTCAAGAATAATTTAACCATCAATACTAGACGC
>NW_008481842.1:940748-959166 GCF_000524495.1 Plasmodium inui San Antonio 1 | reverse complement strand
TGCATATTCGTCTGTAACTCCTCGTAGGATCGAATTATTTCTCTATATGATACATCTAACACAATTCTTCCTTAAAACTCTTCATCATGCCATAAAGAGTTATTCTCTTCTAATATTGTCTCTTTCTTCGTACTCTCAGTATTGGTGAATTTTCTCAGCTCCTTTTTTCTGTCCTTGCCTTCTGTATAATCATGTTCAGGAGTATTTGCGCTTGTTCATTCCCTCCTTCGTTTCAGGATCACATGGAGTAACACTAGTCTTCACCATTTTCCTTTTGGGTATGTTCACAGGCATCCAAAGATCTATGTCATTTATGTGGCGATTCATATATTTCGTTTCTTCTTTCAAGAGGTTATATGCTCCTTCCTTTTCTAATATCTGAGGATCTATACAGTCCATTATATTGGGTGAGCTTATCTACTTGTGTGTTATTTTCCTGCTAAGCATAATCATGTCTGAATTGACTACTTGTATCCGGAGGGTGAAGTGGCGTGTATTACTCACATAGGAATACGTTCATTGTCATTCATTTGCTTCCTGAGACGTTACTGTCTACATAATATCACATTACCCTCACTGAAGCACATAATATGACTCTATTTTATATATCCTAATGTTTAGAGCCATTGTCTTACATTCCTATAATAAACTGAAAATAGCATTTACCCCCGAGTGCACATACTGGTTATAGACACGTATTCTGCGGATATCAGTGGAGAACTTTCAAGAATAATTTAACCATCAATACTAGACGCTTGCCATATCAATTTTGTTCCCATACACAATGAGACTCTGACTTACTTTTATAGATACAAGCAACAGATTAATAGAATGTTGCTGGTTTAATAGCAACACGTGAAATATCTCAGGGATTGTTCAAATGATGATACATCTCAAGACAAAGAGTACTAGACAGACAAATATAGGGTGGATACGTATACTCTTGAGATTACAGTAGATTATGAGCACTTCCTCTTTAATGGCTGCCCTTTTCCTGCATATTTCTTTATATTATTAAAGCACGTCTTATATAAAAATCGCTACTACCTAGACACACTCGCGTTTCATGGAATAATAGGAGATATTAAAATATAGAGAAAACTAAGTAGCTCAAAGTTTACATTATTCGTCTCGGGCTCCTCTTGGCTTCAGGAGGATTCCTGCTGATGTCATCCCTCCCTTAACAGCCTTTACCGTGAACAAAATCAGGATCTCCTTCTTCTATTCTTACGGGATCGTGTTTTTAGTGCTGCATTTTCTAATGGTCTCGAAGTCATTCCACCGTTTAATTCATATTTTACTCCGCTGGGAAACCAGGGATATGATGTAACGGTTTTCTATGCCCAATTGAAGATTTCATAGGATTTCCCTGTTGCTAAGTACTTCAATAGGCTGCAATGCTGAATACATCTGTTAAATCACTATCGTGGGGACGCGTACTCCTAACTACGAGTACTACTGTTCACAGAAAAAAAATCCGGCATTCTGTATGGTACGGCATCCCAATATATTATCTGTGGATATGGGCACCCCCCATTCCCGATGCCACTATTACAGAATTCCAAGGACATCGTATTCCTCCAGAGAAGTATACACTTTTAACTACCAGCACTAGCTGTATCTACACAGTACATCTCCAAATACTCTTACAGAATTTATAAAATGAAGAGAGCGACACTTAATGGATACAACTTCTACTGGTATAAACAATCCGTAGGTTATAGACACATAAAAAACAGTTGTATTCAGGGAATCCATTTTTTTCAGATACACTGCCGCCGTAGCGCTATTTATATTCTTGAGAGATGTTAATCCCTTAATAAGGAAGGCGTCGAATCTGATATAATTAATCACTAAGATACAATCTAATTCAGAATTAATATTCCCTACCCAATCCAGATCAAGAAAGGCCCTGCTTGTATGTAGAGAGACTATCGTTGAACATATCATAATACTTCCGAAGTAGTGGATGATTTGAAGCCATAATAAGGCTCACCAGTGCTGAAACAGGAGAAGTTCGATGTGTTCATCACAAGTGATCTTTACCTTGGGATTTCCATCTCTCCCCTTCAGATAAGAAGAAGCATGAACGCAATCAACATACAGAAAAGTACCCCCAATTGTTTCTATGTTTTCTTTCGTATCTATTCTGCTGATATTAGAGAGGAATATGACAAATCTTGTAATGGTATGTTCCTAGGGCCTGCTCATGCTTTTACGTAGCTAGACCAGCTGCATAGGAGAGAACCCCTCGTGCTACATCACGGGTTTCATAAATATTAGGAGGTCCATCTTTTGGTCTCGGATTACGTTGCCTTAGCACCCCTCGAAAAATTCTCTTCAGTTGAAATCCAGGATCCTTGTGAGTAAATATATAACTATATGAGTGAAATAAGAGTGAATATTTGACGTTATCATTCATGCTAGCGTGCTCATGTAATGGACTCCCTTTGTTTGTCTCTACCCTCCTGACGCTTCCAGTGCTCATTACCGTCGCCTCCTGGAGAAAAACGAGTCAGGGCACTCCCGATCCCATATATGCCAAAGAATGACGGCTAAGATTAAGAGAGGGATGATAGGTAGAGCTCGTAACCAGACACTAATGCTTTTCGGAGGTATATTAATGTTTCTGATGTTCACCCAACCCTCCTTCTTATAATTAGGCGCCCCGTTCTGTAATCGCGCACGGAGAATGTAACCTGTGCAATCATAATGGATGTTACTAGTCTTGTCCACGCCTGCTGTACACGCTCCTGAGAATATTCCTGATGCCTTGAACTCTCGAGGAGCCTGCTGAATAGCGGCGCAGGCTTCAGTTATTACTGTATTTTGCAGGTTCTTCCACTCTGCTTCTATTCCTACGGCATGCGTCACTTTCTCCCAACTAATAAGAGGGTTAGCAACCCCCGCACAGAACCACACCTTCAGTATGCAGTGGACCAGTTGACGCAGGAGATGCTCTTTTTCTTCTTGTTTTCCTTCGGCTGCTTTTGTTTTCACATAGCTCTGTAGATATAGAAGCATGTATCTGAAATCCTCTTCATGATCTCGTGGAGACAGCTGCTGAAGCAGGAAGTTTAGTTGTTGATAATTGCTTCCATCAGGTTCTGCCGTTTTAATTGCCTCCCAGAATTCACGGCAGAGGAGATCCCATCTGATATGTTTTCCTCTTCTCGAATTTAAATTTTTCATTCTTAACTGATAAGTTGTAGAAGAACTTAAATGCGAATAAAACAATTATCTGCCCCATAACCTATGACTTATTATAACTGTTTTCTGTTGGAGATGATGCGGTCAGTTCTTTCATTTACTAGTCCGTTTCATGTTTTGCTGAGAAAATTATGAGGAGGCGGGGCACTGTATGCTGTTTACTTCTATGTATCCTATTCCATTATTCATCAACTTATCTTATCCGTAATGCTTACATAGCCATGGGGTTCCATGTTGTTGAATTTTCCTGCACTATCATATATCTCAGGTTCCTGAGTACAGCGACAGTAAGTGTTATCTCTAACTTTTGGCAACATTATAGGCTCTATATTCTTCGTACAGGTGTACTGTTGCGACATTTCCTGTCTCCCCTATCCTAAGGTTCTGTAGTTGGATCATGCGCTTTCGCGAACTTCTTGGTGTCATTGTGTTTTCTTGTTTATATGTGAAGGCCTTTGGCTCCTTAGGTAGGTTATTCTTTGCGCCTTATTTTTGCTTCCCGAGTTTATGTATGACAAGGCGTTTTCTTCTGTAGTTATTTTTCCTGATGCTCCTATTATTACAAACGCTCGTATGACCAAGAAGCCCCCTTTAGCGGCTCACTTTGGCCGCAGATATATGCCATAGATCTCTTCCTATCGAGTTGTATGCCGCATCTATAGGTTTCCCAGGCACTGGTTCTTCTGTCCTCGCGGCGTGCATCATTGCTCATGTGGATAGCTACTCTCTTGTTTTATTCATCATCTGGTGTCCTTTAACTACTGCTATAGTGTATTTTAATTCAGTGCCGTGTGCACTAATTACACGGATATAGCTTCTCTGACGATGCTCCTTTATCCCCTGTTAACTCTTAGCGTGTTGTGCCCTCTTATGTATTTATCCCTAATTTGTTACTGAAATTTTCACTTATTGTGCTCGTCTAACAAGTTATTCTGCTTCCGTGGGTTTGCTGTACTGGCTCTTTGGCTTACTGATATCGTGTGTTCTGCTGTTTCAATCCTCCTGTGAGCATTGTGCCCCGGTAAAGGCCTGTGTTATTATATTCCTTTTGGATTTCTTTTAGTATTATAAATAGAAAACCCTTCTTTTACTGTAGGATCTTTCATCCGTAGGGATTTTATTTCAAACTTCAAGCCCTCTCATGGTGCTTATAGATTGGTCTCCCATACTTGCAGAGTACTGGATCACTTTTTATTCTCCTCTGCTTCCCCTAAAGAAGGTATTCGACGCTCTGTCTAGGTAGCCTCTCTTTGGTTCTATCATTTATCATCCACGCCCTGTTTATTTCTTCTATATTTTTCATATTCCTTATTTTATTTACCGCGGCTGTATCTATTCTCCTCTGCAGGTTATGTAATGATTTGTGGCTCATGCAATATTATAACAGTTTCCCGGTGTCATAGGAATATTTGTGTTCGGATATATCGATCCTGTGCTGAATAGGAGGGTCCTCCTCTGATATCATCCTCTATTTTAGACCTACTACATCTTCTCTTATTCCCAGTGTTGCCCATCCCGTCATCTGGGCTTCTCTTTTTGCTTTAGTCCTATAAGCCCCGTATAAGGGAGGGTTGTTCCCTTGTTGTTTACTGTTTTCGACGTTTGTCTATCTCTTCTTATTCTATGCTTCTTATTTTCGTTTTATCTTTATATATATGTTGTCATTTTATGTTATTGATCGCAAATTTCCTGAACTGACATTTGTATCATGTAGTCATATATACCCCCCAAGAGACATTTCCTCTTTGTTCATATGGCCCATTAGGTTTTAGGAATATTTCATTTTCGTCGTTTCAGCTGTCGCCTCGTAGGTTCTAATATTTTCACCCTTGATTGTTCTCTGGGTTTCCCCTTTATATTACTCTAGATTTCTCTTCTTTTACTTCAATTTTCCTGCTGTTTATTATATTGTCCAAGTCTCGAATAGGCATTTTATACTGGTCCGTGCATAACACGGCCTGGTGGATCCTGCCTTTTGCTTTTATTCCCTCTTATTATTCTGTCTAATTTACTTTCTTCTCATGTGATATTTTGTTGCTCATTGGCATGGCTGCCGTCTGATATTTTCCCTAGCCATTCCGTGAAATTTCCGTATTTCGACGCACAAACCAGCCACCCCTGTTTTATAATTGTCCGTTGGTCCATTCAAATTTTTCCCGCTCTTTTACACTCTCTTCCTCTTATTGGACGCCCCGATTTGGTTTGTCTTTTATTTAGCCTTTATTCAGTCTTTATTATATGTTTTCCTGTTTTATTATTGATCTCTCGGACATGTTGAAATGCACAAACTTCTATTATGCCTTTTGCTTCTTAATTTCTTACGGCTGTATTTGTGCACAATGTCTCTGTAAGACTCTCTTGGCATGACTATTCCTGTCAACTTTTTTCATTCTTCCAGTCTGCATCTATCATTCACTTGCTCCTTTAATTTCCCTAATTATTATAAATTTTCTATCTATAGTTCTTTCTTCCTTGATTGTTAATAGCACGTACTATTTATCCGCCATGTTCCCGTTGTAAGAGGTTCCATTTCTCTATTTGGCTTTGTGACTTCCTCTGTTATTATATAAAGCGGCCGTGCTGTATTCAGTTGCTCCATGCCAGAAATACCTAGTGTATTCCTCCTCCTCTTTATTGTACCTTTATTACACTGTTGTTATTTATCCATAATGTCACCCTATCTCGCCCCTTTTATGGGATTGTACCATTTCTGTTATCTTCATTAAGAATCAAATCCTACAGCTTCCTTCTGCACTTCTTGGAGGTAATCCTCCCATGTAAACGACTGTAAAACACTTAATACTGTCTTCCTTAGTTATTCTTATTTATCCTTACTTCTCATAACCTGTCCTCCTGTATTCTTCTCATATGTTTCCGTTTACATTAATTATTCTCTTGTCATCTGGGTAGTGGCATACTCTTTTGTGTTAAACCCCTTACCATTGTTTGACACAAGCTGCTTGTTCTCTTCCCTGTTATTATTGAAGGGGGATTGGATGTTAAAAATGCATTTGATGATTTGTCATTAGAAATTAATTTTACATTTTTCTCATTTATAGCTAGTATAACCCCTAATCTGTAAAAATAGGAATGTAAATTATTATGCGCTATACTGTGGCATACATCAGTATCTTTTCCCAGAGGGTCTCCCCTTAGCATCACTTCTTAAAACAAAAAGGAAAAATATATTCCTTCTTTCTTTCATTAGGATAAGATTATTATTTAGTCCGAATATCTCGCAGGTGATTCATAAATTTAGGCCTGTCTATGAATGGCTGTTTTGGGACGCAACCTCCCCACTTCGACACAGGTTTATGCGATCTTACATATCTTTTTCCTTTCATTAACATTGCATATTTCTTTCATAATTACTCAAGGGGACACATAAACCCTTGATGAAGGTGTAAGAATATAATACTTCATCTCATCATTCTCTCATATTAATCTGAGTCATTCCTAACATGTATTTTGTTTTCTTCTTTTTCCAATTGAAATCACTTACAAAAAACGGATCACATGTAAGATGTGACACTGCTTTGTGTTTTCCCGAATATAATATTCAGAACAATCAGAACTCATTTGTATATATACACAAATCCCTGCACAACCTGTCGTCCTTACAACCTGGGGCATATAACACATTAATGTATAATGGGCTTCATTTTCTTTCTGTTCATGAAGTTGTGCATATATCTCATCTGTCTAGCTTTAATTGGACTTAGAACTGTGCAGAAATGTTATAGAAAACTTATAAAAGAAACAAGGGGGAAATCTAAATGGGTTACACGCGCTTATAATGCCGGAAAAATTGATTTGCAGGCAATTTGAGAAAGAACTTTCTATATGGTACTTGTGCGTCCGTAATAAAGCCCCATCCCTGTAAGTAAAAGAATGGATAAAAAAAGAAACATTCAGAACAACTTGGTGTTCTTTTGTTTCTTTTTTCGTTTTTTTCTTTCTTATCCGCGTAACCAACGGTACATTGCGGGAATTTAAAGCATTCGCAATATTTTTATATATACTCCGCAAAATATAGTCCCCCTGATTTCCAACTTCTTACAAAAAAAAGAAAGTGCAATTTTGTTAAGTGCAAAAGCTACTCATGCCAATACACACTTTAAAAAAAAACATAGCGCGGCCTAACAATTTTGGTGTTACTTTTCAGTTGAAATATTTTCCGGATAAATTTACTGCTACAATTCCAACTTTAGCGTACAGTCCAAAACATGGTCACATATTAAAGTTGTGTGAGCCCTGTCTATGTTATTTATCCAGACAAAGTAAACATAATGCCCGAAAAATAGCATAGGTTGGCAAAAGTATCGCCAATATATATAATTTCAGCCCAACTCTACTGCATCATTCTGCACTCTAAAAAATCTTGGAACTCATCAGGAACTTGAGGAAAATTAATATCACATAAACTTAACTAGTGTATTCGTGGTTGGACCTATGAAAAAGTCCACATACTTTAATCTGAGAAAACAAGAAAAATGACGCCTCAGGAATCTCAATAGTACATGCGCGAAAGAGAAGAATGCTCCAAGGTATATTTTTAATATACAATATTCCAATATTAACCCACACATTAATATGTGCACACATAGGTTCATACTCAAATGCATAGTACAGGTTTATTTCCAACACTGATGAATCATACGACGGGATTCAGAATTTAGCATAGAGGGACATGAAGTGCGAAAATTTCCCTAACGCGAAATATCTGTTACTGCGCATTTGTGCAGAATGTACATCTAGGTATAATGCCACGCGTACAATTTAAGTTTAACGCGTTAACCTTTGCCCGTACACATTTAACCTCCTTACGGGCTCAGCCTCCTTTTGTTTTTTTTTTTCCAGATGATTGAAGAAATGTTTCTTTTTTTTACTTATACCATACTGTACAACCCTGGCCTCGGAAATGTAATTTATAACCAAAGCAAACGGGCACAAGCGCCTTACAAGTCTTATATGTACAGAAAAGAAAAATATATATATATTAACATATGCGTATACGTTGATATTCGCGCATTTGTTCCTCTCACAAGTTTGCATAAAAATTTTTTGTGAATCGCAACTCAAACAATTTTGAACAGCCATTTTTCATATTCCAAAAAGGGGGTAAAATTGCGCAAAAGGGACAGTTTCAGCAAAACTCCTCACAGCACATCTGCTTTTTTTAAGATTAACCTTAACGTTTTTTCCGTGAGAAAAAGGTTTCACCAGCTACTATTTTCCCCATTTACCACTTCGAAAAGAAAAAAGAGAAAATAAACCCACAAGAGGGGAACAAATAAAATGAAGGACGAAAATGAAGATAGTATATCGAGAAATTTTTTAAAACAAAGAATAAAAAATGTGAAAAATATCTTAATTAAGGAAAATGAGATGCCTAAAATTGATCAAATCTTCAAGTATGAACTGAAATTAAATTTGACGGAAATAAATGACCTATTGCATTATGTGAATGGAATTATATACAAAAATGTAGATACATTTCAGAAACTCATATTGTTGTATTCCTATGACGATAATAATGATTACAATACGTCCAATGTTAAGCAAAACACCTTTTTGTACCTACTAAAACAGAAAATTAAATTTAGAGAAAAATATAAAAAAGAAAACTATGTAGACTACTTAAAAACAAACCCGCTCATTTTTATTGATACGCTTAACAATTTACTGATAATACCAGGCATAAGCTTCGAATTTAAGGTGTACAATTTTGATGAAAAGGTCAATAAATTCTTTATCACAAAATCAGATATAAAAAGTAACACCATGTATAACCCTTGCTTCATTAAATTGAGGAATGCCCATTTTAAAAACATCATCAAAATCTCCAGAAGAGCAGACAAGAGTAGCAGAAACAGTGACAAGAAGAGTGACCAAAAAAGCGAACAGCAGAATGATAAGCAGAGTGGCAACCATGGTAGTCAACCAAATGAAAGACAAAACGAACAGCACATTGAATCCTATTTTGAGAAAAGAAACACACTGTCCAACTCCAAAATGTTAAACACCAATTTTGTTTCTGAACAAGACTTGAATTCGAAAAACGAACAACGTATCCATCATGATAAACACGGCAGTGAGGAAGCAAAATGTGAACTTAAAATTACCCATATAGACAACCACTTAGACGAAAAGCGAAACGGAGAAATAAGCCGGGAAATGGAGCTAACTGGTAACGTTAACTGCAAAAATGACAAGAATTTCGCTCATCCTCATGTCGCCTCTGATGTTGCAATGGAAAAAGGGGATAAAAGGAAACGGAAAAAGCGAAACACTGTCAACACCACCCGGATCTTGGAAAGTAACAATAGCACACACTACAAGAAAAAACATAAAACGACTAATACGAGCAACGGAGTCGATAAGGAAAACAGCGAAACGGTCTTCTTGAATGGGTTAAAAGAGAAAGCTCAAGATACGAACGGTTCAGAATGTGCGGATGATGTGGAAGATATAGCAGTAACGGCAGAAGACGAAGGGATGGAAAAAGAAGAGAAGGAGCGAGAAGAAGAATACGAATTCGAAAGTAGCCGCAATGACGATAGCAGCAGCAATAAAGGCGCCCACTTCTTTTACAATTTGGTGAACCAATATGAAGTATACATAAACAACGTAAAGTGCTACATAGTGTTTGATTTAAAGAGCTGTTACAAAAATTTAGACATTATGATAAAATTAAAAAAAAATTTGGAGGAGTTGAAAAAACCAAACAACGTTTTCAAAGAAATTATTAACAAAAAAACATTTAAATCCTCTAGGGACAAAATTGAATTCATAAAACGATTTAAAAAAATGATTATTCCTAATTTTAGAATAGAAAAAATAAGAAAACAAAGGAACCATTTAATTATTATCGAATTAATGTCAAAGGTACAAAACAGCTTAATAATAAAAAGACTATACCAAGAATTAACGGACAAAGTCAATTTGCATGATTTAATAAAGAACGCTCTTGAGTTTTTCACTAAATCTGTCGAAAATATTAAAAATGAACATGTGAAGAACTTCTACCTAAGCATGATTAAAACGTATTTTCAAAATAGCGACTTATCTGCTATAGATTTCAAGAATCTGGTGCAATTATTTAAGAAAAAAGAAGAGCATCTAAAAAACGAGGAATTTTATAATTTGTTTCAAAACGATCTAAATTATTTAGAAAAAAACAAAAAACAGTGTGATGAAATAGAGGAAAAAATTAACTCCCTAAAATATCTAATATCAGAATCTATACTAAAAGAAAAACAATTAGAAAGATCAGTAAATAGACTACTCCTAAATCATGAACAATCAAAGTATGGTTATTTTTATAAAGTCGACCAAAGTGATGACAACACTCTGGATACTACTGAATATGGAAAACTACTGGAAAATTTTTCCAAGGAACCCATCAATTTTTACACCATTTTGAATAAAAGAAACCTGGACAAGCACGCATATCATGACATAAGAAATTTTAACTATAAAAAAAAAGATAACGATGAGGAAGCGCTAAAAAACGACGCAACAACTTCCAGTCACAACCAAGTAAATAGAAGCATTGCAACATCGTGTGAAAACTGTAAATTGGACGCCGAAGGAGAAGAAGAAAACCAGACAGAAATAGGAAGCAAAAAAGAAAAACACCACAGTCCCAGCGCCAACGATCAAAATGGAGACAGGGACTCATCAGGCAATGCACATAAATTATCAGAAAATCAATGTGCAAGTCTAAAGGAGAAAATTGAAGGCGAGATTAGCAAAAGTAACAACTGTAACATGCCAAAGCAGGACACCCAAAACGGAGAAAAGGAACCACCTCATAACTGCAACAACCAAGGGGATCATTACAAATGCAGAATTAAAAAAACAAACGGCAATGATAAAAATCAAGAGAAGAAAGACCAATACGATAAAAAAATGAACTCCTCCCACATTGTCGAAACCAAAAATACACGGAGTTCAGGCACAACAGTTAACAATGGAAAAAGAAATGAAGCATGTAAGGAACAAAATTGTCGCAATAAAGAGAAGGATTCTGGAAAGAACTGCACATACAGAAGCACAAAGGAAGCACGACTTAAAAAATCAAGCACGTGTCAAAATAAGAAACAAGCATATTCTAAAGACAAATATAAAAACCCTGAAGAAGAAATGCCAAGTGAGTACGAAACTGAATGTGAAAGAGACATCATTAGATCTACATGTGAAAGAAGAAACTTTACATTTGCCAATGAAAGACAAGAAGAAATAAATAACGAAATATTTTACAAAGTATTTGAGCAATACCCGTACAGTTTCTTTTCCAAATCTGTCAAAAATTATAATTTAATTTTAAATGAGAATAAGGAAGAATCCGAATTATCCTGGTTAACTATGCTAAAAAGAAAAACTCCTAATAAATCTATTTTGCCACCAAGCAGAGACACATTTAGAGATGGTACGCATTTTTCTAATTGCCGTGCAACGGAACATACGTTGAAATTCTTCTTGTCCCTTTTATCCCTATTGACAAAGAGCGATATTGACATCAATCTGAAGCAATATTTAAAGAAAAACATTCAGTTTCTAAATACAGAACTATTTAGTATGAAACTAAATTTAGATAAAAGAAGGGCCATACTTGAGAAACGACTAGACCATTTCAATTTCCAAGAGAATTCCGAATTCTCCTTTTACAATCCATTAAAAATGAATATACGTATGATGAATTTAATCGGAAGAGGAGGCTTCGCAGAAGTGTGGGAAGTTTTCGACTCCATAAATTTAGAAATGTACGCAGCCAAAATTCACAAAATTGAACCCAGCATGACCAACGAGATTAAAAATAAAATCATCCAGAGGGCGGAGAATGAAATAAATATCCATATCCACTGCCATAGACACATTTTTATAGTAAAATTAGAATTTTTCTTCGTCTTCGGATCCGCAACGAACTTATTAGTTGGAATGGAATTATGCGACATAGATTTAGATAAGTACATCAAATCTCATGGCCCAATTAATGAACTTTTAGCGCTATGTTGGGTTAAACAAATATTACTTGGTCTGTTATATATGAAGACGTTACCTACAGGGAAGGTTCACCATTGTGATTTAAAACCCGCTAATCTGTTAATAAAAGATGGAATAATAAAAATATCCGACTTTGGACTGGCTAAACTGATTTTACCGGATACTTATCAGTACTATAACGGAGGGGGGACTCTATATTATCAGCCACCCGAGTGTTTAAGAAATAAAAAGAGTCTCCCCATCACAGACAAAATTGACATATGGTCACTAGGATGTATTCTGTATGAAATGCTTTTCTGCGAAAGGCCCTTTCAATTTAATTATCTTGAGAAATGTTCTAAGGAGCTGTTAGTTAACAAAATGAAAAGAGGTTTAAGTTACCCCAAAATTAACCAACAAATTTCAGAGGTAACCCTAAATTACATACAGTATCTGCTAAATTTTGATTATGAATTTAGACCCTCCATAGAGGAGGCCTTAGCCTATCCAATTTTTAATTTTTTCCGTATACCTTAGCTGGCACGCAGCCGCCACATGAATTTGAACTGCTTCGACTTGTTTTTAAATCATTTTTTGTGTCTTGGCGGCACGCCGATGTAAATGCATGTATGTATATATGTATGCACATAGGTTTATACGTGTGTATGTACCTAGGTATGTACGTAAGTACGTACGTAAACCCGTACACGTTTCACTTTGTCGACTGTGAAATGAACGCCCCCAGGCGTGCTGCTGTCTAAGTCTGCATTATGTATGCTGCTATGCATGTATGTGCTTTACGCGTCCGTATGGATATTTATCTGCACTTAATTCTTATACGCGTTTTTAGGGAGCAATGGCTGCACCTCACAATATAAACTTCTTCTAATCTGGAAATAACCTTTTTAAATTTCATATAAGACGGAAAAGCCAATTCTGAACGTTACGACACTGTATGTGAACCTTGACCAGATATAAAAACTTCTTTTCTAAAAATGCCATCTCATTTGATAACTGTATCAATTTATTTTATTCCTTTAGTCTTTCTTTTTGTCATACACACAGGTACACTTCTGCCACTTAAATTCTCACTCTTACTATTTTCACATTTAAAAATAGCAAAATGGGTTAAGTGTCACAAATAGGAAAAAGCGACACGTAATTATTTGGTATTAATCACGTCACACATTTACAGGTACATGTATGCTGGAATTTACGTACGCATATAAATGCATAAAGACTTATATTTATTTCCCACCGGCACCTGGAGGCTATCATAAAGGAAAATTTTTAAAATAAGTACAAATTTCGCGCAGCCCCAAGTGTTCCTTAATAAAAAAATATGAATTCTTTACAAATAAATAAACGTGACCAGCTTAAAATGTACATGTTGGAAATTAAATTGGAAATGTTCTCTTCTTAATTTTCCTTACATTTTATTTTTATGAAGAATATGCAGGAAAAAAGCAATAAAATAAGTTGATCATTCGTTAAAACAGTCATGGAAACAGAAGTGTCCCAGCCTTCGAACGTGTACCAAACCCCCTAATGTACATCAACTCCAAAGCATGTTTACACACGTTTCGAGGATAGTGTTAACTATGCATATAAATGCATAGCACTAATACATAATTTAGTACATACGTAGAATGCTGTACATATTTACTCACCCAAGAAAAGTGGTACATATTTGGCGCATTCACATACATACACAGCAACTACCATGCGAGAATAATGGGGGAAAAAAAAAACAAAGAAAAGAAAAAAAAAACAAAGAAAAGAAGAAAAAAGAAAAGAAAAAAAAAGAAAGAAAAACAAAAAAAAAGTTAAAAGTAGCAATTAAAACTTATCGCGAGTGAGTCATTTGAACAAAATCAAAGGTTTCCAAACATTCATTTGCATAAACATAAACTGCAGATATTAACGTGCTCTTCGATGCATGGATTTATGCATGTATGTACGTAACTTTGTAAAGACGGTTTGTATGTATACGAAGCCGCATAAACACATTTGGCTTACGCATTTTCACGTAACGTTTCCTCCTACCCCCAGCTTCATTTTCACTTCGTCACGTAACCCCAACAAAAGAAAAGGGAGCCCAGGAAAAAAATTTACATATGTAAACAAAATCAGATAAACGCTCTTTGCCAAATCTTTCTATAATTATGGAATTAACAAAGCTCGTGCCACTTGAGCCTCCCTTCCCTTCAAAAATCCTTTCTGTTTCATATACATGAAGCGTAAACAAATATGTATATAAATGTACGTAATACATCATACGTATTCTGCGCATGAAGGCAGTATGAGCATAGAAACGGACTGCCCATTTATGTACTTCAGCAATAGCAAAATATTTCTGTTTAAATTCACGTACATGTAAGAAAAGGAGAGAACAGCTTATTTCTTATTTAAAATTTCCCAAAAATATTTTATTCTTTTCCCTTCTTTTTTTTTCCATTTCCCCCTTTTGGCATATACCTCAGAATTAACCAGCTATACAGATCCCCCACGACCGTATATGTTTTTTTAAGTCTAATTTAAATTAAAATGCCTAGGACGTGCAAAAATGGGCAGGATTGTAGAAAATATAAATCATATGAAAATGTTGAAGATAAAAACATTTCCATTTTTCAACCACTACTGTTAGTTGGTATGATTTTTATGTTTTATATTTTTTACTTCCGTATATTTAAAAGAAGATATGACGTAAATAATGAAAATTATCGAAGGAAATTAAATAATAAAAATATTAGCAGTAAACCCATTATTTCCCTATGCCTAAACGATATAGTGTTAAAGATTATTGGCAACAACGTACACATAGTTGAAAGCTCCTTAGAACCATTCAATAAATTGTGCTCAATTTCAGAACTCTTTGTAATTGCTCAAATCTTAAATGATGTACAGGAAAAAAACATAATTGATCTTTTTAAAAGATTGGGCTTGTTTGATAAAGGCCTGAAAGAACATCGTCTAATGTTTTGCACAACATCAAATGGAAGAGCATCGATGATACGTCAGCTGTGCCCACTCACTCATGTCGATAATGATGAAACTGTAATAAAAACGTTAACAGGGAAAATTCCAAATGTTGTTCAAATATATGGAAATTTAAATACCACTGACCAATCTAATTTTTTTACTTCCCTACAAGCCTTTACCCAGGTTATATGTGCTGTTGCATCCGTCGAAGGTATAAATTAGCCTAAATTATTTGTATCCATCTCACTCAATTATAATTTGTTTGGAAGTATCTATGTAAAAGTGCCCAATTTTTTATTTGATAATTTTTAATTATTAATCACGTGTACATGCCAAAATGTATACACACAGTGTGTAGTGCATCTTGTTTTGCTTTTCAAGAAGACTGTTTTTTCTTTTTCTTTTCTTTACAACGTTTTATTTATAAATTCACAAAAACTGCAAACCTGTGGATGTACTTGTATGTACATTTTTTGACTTTCCTTTTTTTTTTCTTTTTTTTTTAAGTTGTCATTCCTACCTTAAATTATATGTTTCTGTATTTTAACCCCTGCTTTCATAAAGGAAAAAAAAACATTAATATACTGTAAGAGATACACATGGATTATTAAATAAAACGAAGCAGGATCTATAACACTATATCTGAAAATACGACATCGAAAGAAACTTTTAAATTTATCGCATTCGTTTTTCATGTGCCACTATATATTAATTTTGTATTGTTTATTTTGTTTGACATTTTTTTTTTCTTACTTCTGTTCTTTTTCGCGTTATTTTAAATACGATTTTTTTTTTTCTTTTGTTAACAATAAATGAAATAACGAGTTGCCTCTTTTTTCTCACACCCTGAATCATGCAAACGTACACTTAGCTAAATACAACTTTATGATCTTCCGCAAGGGGTTGAATAGAGACGCTAACAATGGGCTGTACTTAAATAAAAGGCAAGTGCACGATGCTATGATAAATTAGCACTAACTAAAGAACATTGGATAAGTATATAATCAATTGGATAAATTATTGCTTCATCAACAACTTAATAAATGGATACCCTTTCTCCGAGAGGAATAATTTCACACCACTTCTTCCCTACCGTTTTTCACTTTATCAAGCATAGACATAAATAAACTAAAACCGACTTACAACATTGGTTATATTTACATTTGTTTTCATAAAAACAGGACAACTTCCAACTTAGTAGAGAATTTTATTCACAACAATTAATATTTTTACTAACTATTTCGTGAAGCTATTTTTCCAAAAAAGGCGCAATTCATTATATTGAAGTTTAGTGTGGAATGTTCTCTATTCATTTCTGTAAAATTACGGATACAAAAAAATATACTGAAAAGAAGAAAAGAAAAAAATCAAGTAAACACACTTCTCATGGTTAAAAATCAGAGAAACGATAACGATGCATTGGGCAAACTCTATATACACATATTTATCATTTAAAATATAAATAATATATTTCAGTCTTGATGCTAATTCGGCATAACATTTTAGAACTGAAATAATTAACCCGTATAAAACACTGTAAAAGTGTGGGAAAAATTACAGGAATACATATTTCATACGAAGTCTTAATAGTTTAAGGATTCACAAAAGGGCAGGTCAAAACAAATGTCATTTATCAGACATGTACCCGGAAAAATCTAACGACCCCACTTCTTGTGTTTGTTCTTTGGCTGAGAAATAAGTAGAAAAAATTAAGAAAAATTAAGGAAAAATTGACAAAATGACGCTCTTATCTCGTGCACGCATCATTTCTTTATGCACTCTTTTGATATCATCAGACATTTCTGCCTTTTGAAGAATTATTACTTATCATTGCTAATGTGTAGACTTTTTCATAATTTTCATCAAACTCATCAAAGGTAGCTTCTTCAAACCTAGGTAACAGAATAAACAAATAAATACAGATTTCCCGCAATAAAAGGGGCAAAACTCTTACTAGAAAGTCTCTTTTAAGACGGGTAACAAATACTATATGTGATTTTTTTTTTCTTTAATTTTTTACTTACCATTTTCCCAGAGTAGCTTTTGAACCGATGACAAGCAGGAGTATCAGTATTATTCCTGCTCCAGCAAAATAAGCCGCGTCTGTAAAAAAAAATAACTTGGTAAAAATATATATAGTGAAGTCCATCACAGAAATTGAGACACTTCCATATGTGCACGTGTGTCCCAGTGAGCAAATTATGTATTTTTGTGTGTATTTATTTGTTTGTTTGTCCCTTTGTTTATTTCTTTTTTTCTTTTTTTTTTGCTTTTCTTTCTTTCAATGTCAACGGAACATACTTGAAACTCTACTCCTCTGAAAACATTTGTAATCCTTGTGGCCAAATTCTTCATTCGTACAGTTATAATACTCACTTGAACTATAACTAAAATACTTTAAACAATAATTTGAAATTGAACAACACATTCGTTTTCTCTCTTCTTCAGAGCAATTACCAAAAGATATGCTTTCCCTCATATAATCGCAAAACTCTGAGGAAACATCAACAGTACATGGGTTTTTTTTTGATAAATTTATTATCTCCTCCCGCATTTTTTTAGCTTCTCTATTAATATATAGATCCTTATCTAATTTATCATCTCTGGATCCATAATTTCTTGGTGCATAATTACTGTTTGGAATCTCCGATCCGATATCCTTATCGTCAACCTCCTTTCTCCTTTTCGCTTCTTCGACATCCTCTTCGAAATTTTCTTTATCATATGCTTCTGGATTCGAATTGCTTTCAGAATTTCCATTTTCACCAGAAATATTATTGTCATTGAACTTATGCCTTTGAAACTCCTTCGACTCTTCCCTGTTCTTATTGGATGAATCAGCAACTTTGTTCATTGCGGAACCCTTAGACTTTTTACTGCTATTTAATATTAAGTCACCTCTTTTTTCTTGCTCAATACTTATAGCATTATCCGAAAATAAATCCTTTGTCTTGCTATCATCCTTTTCGTCAACGACTTCATTATTTTCATGCGCGACCTTTTCCTTTGCTTCCTCCTCCACTCTTGCCTCCTCAGACTTCCTATTCTCCTCAGCCTTTCTATTCTCCTCAGCCTTTCTAGCCTCCTCAGACTTCCTATTCTCCTCAGCCTTTCTAGCCTCCTCAGCCTTTCTAGCCTCCTCAGCCTTCCTTGCCTCCTCAGCCTTCCTTGCCTCCTCAGCCTTCCTTGCCTCCTCTGCCTTCCTAGCCTCCTCAGCCTTTCTAGCCTCCTCAGCCTT
>NW_008481842.1:873064-938111 GCF_000524495.1 Plasmodium inui San Antonio 1 | reverse complement strand
CCTTCCTTGCCTCCTCAACCTTCCTTGCCTCCTCAACCTTCCTTGCTTCCTCAACCTTCCTTGCCTCCTCAACCTTCCTTGCTTCCTCAGCCTTTCTAGCCTCCTCAGCCTTTCTAGCCTCCTCAGCCTTTCTAGCCTCCTCAGCCCTTCTAGCCTCCTCAGCCTTTCTAGCCACCTCAGCCTTCCTTGCCTCCTCAGCCTTTCTATTCTCCTCAGCCTTCCTTGCCTCCTCAGCCTTCCTTGCCTCCTCAGCCTTCCTAGCCGCTTCAGCCTTCCTAGCCGCCTCTGCCTTCCTAGCCGCTTCAGCCTTTCTAGCCACCTCAGCCTTTCTAGCCACCTCAGCCTTCCTTGCCTCCTCAGCCTTCCTAGCCGCTTCAGCCTTCCTAGCCGCCTCTGCCTTCCTAGCCGCTTCAGCATTCCTAGCCTCCTCAGCCTTCCTTTCTTCCTCATCCCTTCTAGCGGCCTCTACCTTCCTAGCTTCTTCAGCTCTCCTAGTGGCCTCTGCCCTCCTAGCATCTTCAGTCTTTTTTGCTTCCTCTACGGTTCTTGCTTCTTCCATCCTCCTTGCTTCTTCCATCCTTCTTGCTTCCTCTATTCTTATTTCTTCTTCATTTTGCCTCCTGTCTGTTGCACGACTGTCAGGCTCAGCACTTAAGTCAAAATCTGATGGATTCAGCGCCTTGTGTTCTGCTAGATGCTTCCCAGCCTTAGTCCTCTTACTATTCTTACCCTCTTTAGCTAAACCGATTATATCTTTCTGCCCAATCAATTCTTCCAAAGGTTCTATGTTAAGGTTTTGATAAAAATCAATGTCATTTGTTGTGAGAGATGTGAATGAAAAATGGTTCTCTTTGTTGATGAGGCAAGTTGGTTTTCGAAGTATATAGTAGCATTCTCCAGTCACCGTAAACATATTATCTCTATTAACTGGCTCTTTTGCAATCCAAACCCCCCAGTATTTACTCATCTCACTTTTATATAAATCCTTTGGAGAGGTAATAAACAAATATTCTAAACAGGCCTCGAAATTTAGAATACTAATGAAATTCTCCTTTCTGACGAGACTTCTGCATTTTCCTGTCCTTTCATCGTAGATCCCAAAACTTTTGGAATTGAGAGGAAATCTAGGTGGGCATTTCTCTTCATAATCAGGCCTAATGAATGATGTAACATATGTCCAATCCTTCGAATCTGAGGTTTTTCTAATCTTCTGGCAGTTGGGTCTACTTAAGTCACTTTTCTCCTTTCTGCAATTACTGGTCCTTTCCTGTTCATGCGTACCAAGTATGACACATTCACCCGTTGTGTGATTATAATAAGCTGGTAAATTTCGGAAGCATGTATTTGTGTACATGCTTTCCATACAAGGTCCTAAACAATAGGAATATATAGAGCAATCGAACAAGTTCTTTATTAATCCTGGGTTTTTCATTGGTAGCGTTATGTTATTCCTACGCGTTTCACCTCTTTGTGCCCCTTTTCCATAATTTAAAACACTCGAACCTAGTCGACCACCCAATCCATAAAGGCCATAATACTTAAACGAATGGCTTCTGCGATCCCATTCCTTCATGGAGAACGGAGAGGAAAACACGGTAGACTTGCACATATCATAATTGTAATCATCCATTTTTTCAAAGAACTTTTCTTCCCGCCTATTTATTGGACACGATGTTGGAAAACCATGATGCATAGCTATTCCACTTTTATTGTATGGAAGTTCGACACTATTTCTGCCATTTCTGCCCATATACCCAGTATGTATTTCATTTAAAAATTGGAAGTTAAAATGGATATCTTTATTTTCAAGTGTTTCGACAATGATAGCCTTGCCATAGTTAGGGCAACTTCCTTGTGCCCTTCCTGGAATTGAATGATTTGGACAAACGTCATTATAATCATCAATTAATAATGACTGAGCGATACCAGCAGTTTTATTCAATAAAACATCATACTTGAAATTACCTTCTCCGAAATTTCCTTCCTTTTTCCAATCGATAAAAATGTGATTTCTTGGAATATCGAATCTTTCCATAAATCTAGCTTGAGGATTTCTCGAAAATTCGGAATTGATATTTGCTTCATTCTCAGAACCTGACCCGTTATTTATTGTCGGGGAAGTTATATGCGAAAATTGGTGTCTTCCCCTGCCACGGACACCGGGATTGTGCAAATAACTTCTGGAAGACTGATTCAGTTCAAGCATTTGACTTATAGGTTCACCCTTGCTTCTAAAAATAGAATGGTCCTTATTTGGATGTTCTGACTCGTGACTCTTTTGCATGGAAAACATATAGTTAAGATTCTTCATGCTTAATCCTGTGTGTTCATTTATTTTTGTTTTCCTCTTCTTTTCCAAAATTTGATATCCTCCTGACTGTTCGGCTCCTTCATCTTCGTTCCGCGCCTTCTTCCTACTCTTATCCATTTCGCTTAAATCCGTTTTTTCTTCGCTTCCTTCCGATATGCTTTTTCCAATTCTACCTGCTTCATCGTCCTGTTCATGCATCTCTTCGACCTGCGGATACGTTACATTTTGCTTCAAATCAAAAGAATTCGCCGTCAGGTTGGTAAAGGAATAGTGGTTTTCCTTTTTCAAGACACAATTTGGTTTCTTCTTCAAAATGGAACACATTCCAATGTCATTCATGGAATTTAATTTTTTGGAACTACCTTCCAAAACCCAAACCCCCCATAAGAAGTTATCTCCGCGAATTTCGCTGTTCCTCTCAGGATGATTGAATAGTCCTTCAATACAACTTTTGAAAGTTGTTTTATAACTCTCACGATCATTTTTTACAGCAGATTTGCATTCACCAGTGCTATGATTGTAGTAGCCAAATACTGTATCATTTAATGGAAATCTTGGAGGGCATTTTGTCTCATAATCCGGACGCAGAAATGACGATGCGTAGGTCCATTCTTTCCCCCTTTCCATTTTTATGGGCACAAAACATCTCTCAAAACTATCCGAATCCTGAGACAGGCAATTTGTTGTTCTACTTCCTTCATGTGTTCCTAGGATAACACACTCCATTGTCCTGTGGTTAAAGACGACAGGTAAACTGCGAAAACATTCGTTATCAAAATCTTTGTCAAAACATGGACCCATACAATGGGAATAAATAGAACAGTCCGACAAATCTTTTATTAAACCTGAGAAGCTCATTTCTTTAGTCACATGACTTTCCAACGGATTATAATCATGTAGAGGGTAATTCATATTGGAACCGAATCGACCTCCTAATCCGTGCCATCCAAAGTGTAAATATTTATTCCTTAAGGTACGTTTTTTACTTTCTATGGCGTATTCCATATGACTGTAAATTCTTCTAAAACACATATCATATTCTTGTTCCTTTTTTATCAGAAAAGTTTGATTTTCGTCCAAAGGACAACGCTTAAAGAGACCTTGGTACATTGCCATCCCACTTCTCTCCACTGGAATTTCTATTGAAAGATTCAATTTCCTGTTCAACAAACCGAAACTAATTTCGTTTAAAAAATCTTCATTATATTCATCTCCGTTTAAATCCATTAGGAATGTTTTCCCATAATCGGGACAGCTACCCCTGTACATTCCTTGTGCTTGATGGTGTGGGCAGATTCCTGTCATATTCTTTGTGCTAAGCTTAGATTCTGCATTCTCTTCATCATGTAAAAGGAGGGAGGAAAAAGAGTTATTTACCACAGACATCAGCAAAACGAACATTGCGCATGGAAAACGGTGAGGACTTCACAATGTTATAGAAATATGTTGAGGCATATATTCTAACGTGAGTCGTAGCACAAAATTGGCATGTATAAGGAGATTAGCAGACACAGGCTCATATTGTTTATGAGCAAAGAATCAGCCTTCTCCATTTCTTCTGCTTACCTATATCATATTTATAGTCCCCTTTTCCAAACGCACCATTCGTAGACCACCTTATGTTTATGTGATTCCTGGCTATGTCAAATCTGTCCATAAACTCCTTCTGAGGATTCTCTATAAGCTCCGCTTTACAAATAGAGGAGAATGCCACAAGGGCTAAAAAGCCGTACAGTGTCATCTTAGCGACTCTTTAAACGGTGTAAAAAAATATATATCTGTACATCTACTATGCAAAAAAAATAATCATAATATAATCTTGCATTAGAGAACCGGGCCAAATATATTGAATGTTAAATGAGCACCAGTCACAATCATTAAGAAAAATTTAAAGAGCGTCAAGGACCTCTACACAAATTAATCTATCTCCTCTTTCCTTTTCTCTTAAAGACAGTTCAAATAAACGCATTTAAAAATTTGATGAACAGATCCATTTGGAAGAAAAAATAAAAGTAAAATAAAAATAGCTAGCTGTACACTAGTATCGAACGGAAAAAAAAATTCGTTAAAAAAAAATTCAGGAAAATTCTGAATGCCTAGGAGAATTCTTTACAACGTAAAATTTCGAGGCAAGAAAAATTCACTTAGCTATCCACACGAATATGCAGGCAAATTTACGTACGTATTGTGTATATATACACATGGGGGTACACCTGTGGCGTGCAAAAAATAACAACATACCGTTCTACATGGGACGCTGAGGCATCTTAATGTTCTTTTAAAAAATTAGGCACTGGGACAAACAAGCAACACACATTCGCGGGAGTCGTCAGTACAGAAAAAAGTCAAGCAAACGCACGAAAGGGATTAAAAGGTGAAAACAGTTTTGAAGCAAGAAAGAAAAAAATAAAATACCAGAATGACAAAATAGTGAAATAAAAAGTTAACCAATAAGATGTAGACACTCACACAGATCGTACATTTACGAGCCGCTGCTTAATGTTGCTTTCAAATTTTTTACAAAATAAAATATACCTCAAACACAATTAAAATAAACCTTTAGCCTAATTGTTGCGCACGAAACAGCTACACAAACTGCTTTCATTTTGAGTTTATTTCTTTTTAGAAGAAAGTTTAATGAGCAGCAAAATGAAGATAATAACCTTTCCTGTAGTAGTACATGCAAATTTTTTCTTTATATGTCTCAACCTTGGCGCATGTTGCACCACACGCGTATCAGTTGTAAAGTTCTGATTTCTGCAAAAAACAGCTCAGGCATTATTCATATAAAAAACAGAAAAAAAAAATAGACTTGATTATAAAAAAAAAAAAGACCCAAGCGGCATCATTTTATTCTTATATTTTCTATTCTACCTTGTGACGCCAATCTGTAAAAATCTTGTAACAGCCCGATACATAACTGTGTGCATCATGTATTCGGGAACATGTGCATATACACACAAGAAATGTGAACAAGTAGGCTATTACTCTTTCTTACATCAATTCTATAAAATGCCATTTGCACTTACAACGGATTCCGTGCAGTATCTGTGGGAAACCCCTAACACTAAATGCGCATGCAGAGCCTTTTCACATTCATAAGCCTTCTAAGATGCATGCAAAAAGGCACCTGCTTCTTTTCCTTTCACGAGGTGACTCGAAGGATTGACGAGCACAGCTCTTTCCTAAAAAAAACAAAATAAAGAATAAAATGTTGTACTTATATTTGCAGTGATAATTAAACTTTATGCAAATAACGGGTGTTATATATTACTCCGTGCGAACACTCGCACGCGACAACACGCCTGCATTACCCCAACATCGTCTTGATTTTTCTCCACTTGTCATCGGTAGCATCATTTACTGCGCACATCTGCTGCAAAACCTTAACTGTTTTATTTTTGTCTAAATATTCTAGGGGCACAATTTCAACCCCCACAATTTCAGCATTGTTGCTGTTGCTGTTGTCATTACTTTTTTTATATATAAATATGCCATCTGATATAAAAAACTGCTTCTTTTCCTTCTCGTCAAATTCGACAGTAATTATTCCATTTCTTAATAATGTAACTAGGGGGCTGTGGTTATTTGTTATGGTGAAATATCCTTCAATTCCTGAAAAAAAAATAAAAATAATAAAATAGGTAAACCCACTAGGAGTACTTACTTTGATTCGCCTTATTTAAAAATTTTGTTTCCTATTTCGAGAACCTGGGAAAGAAGCCCTTCTGATTACTTGATTTCTGAATATGGATTCGCTAGACGAAGATATGCTCAGGTACAAGTTGCTGCTTTTTGCTGTGCTGAAAAAAATTCTCCGTGTTCTGTTCAACATTTTCATTTACTTAAGCGATCAAGTAGGTGAAAATTTCGCGTTTTGCCTTAATCTGGTTTGTCCTGCCTTATTCGTTATTTCTCGCTAATACCTGTTTTTTTTTTCTTCTTTTTTTTGTACCACTTTTCTTTTTGCTAATCTTTGGTCTCTCACCCTATATTTTATTTTAACTGCATTTTACATAAATATCATTTATCTTACATAGTACCCCGGGAAACAGGGCTGATTCTGGATGTGCGAAAAACGGTATAGAATCAGCCTGCTATTTATTTTCTCCTTTGGTGAAAATATTTGTAATCATAAAAAGTGGGTTATATCTCCCTTTTTCAGGGGAATAAAAGTAGCGCTACTTTTACTATGCTAAATGGTTCCGTTTATGTACACAAAAATTCTTCCTTCTTCCATGGCTGCATATTTTTTCGAGTACACTCTGTAATGAACGAAAAATACTTGCCCTGTTGTTTCTTGATTTGGTTACTGCCTCGTTGACATTTTAAATATTTCAAAAGGTTCGTCCAAACATAATAAAAAAGAATTTTCTTGGAAACGAAAAATAAAATCCTCTCGAAAAGATACTGTCGACGTTATCTCGCCTTCTGAACACATCAAAATGTCGCTTTTTTTTTCTTTCTTTTCCTTGTTGGTTTCTTTTTGGATGCATCATCTCTTACAAAATTGCCATTTAAATTACACAATGCTGAGCACGCAGAGATGTAAAATTATAAATAAATGCGAAGAAAAATTGCCCTGTTAATATAATCCCACAAAACACAAGCGCGTATATGTGTATGTATGTAACAAATACAGACTCCGCTTTTTTTTTTTTCATGGCGCAAAAAATGAGGTGTATCATCCAAGTAGTGTTATGTGAGTCACGGTCGCAACTAACTATATATAAAAACGAACCTTTCAAATTCTATGACTCCTTAAAAATTAAATTTAAAAAATGTAAACGAGCACTAGGATGATAACAAAATTGATTTCCGAAGGATAAATGTACCTGCAATAGGGGGTATACATTTATACATTTACCAGCATTTAATTTTCACCTCCTCTCACGCAACCGCAAAATAAAAATTGCAAAGAAAAAAAAAAAGGGGGTACATTCAGTTACTACATCTTCTATTTTTTGAAATTTTGGCACTTTTTCGCTTCCATCAAAATATACATAGATATATTTACATAAATATATATGTATACGCACGCGTAGAATTACACACGCGCCTCCACCTTCCCTTTCTCCTTTTTTCTACTGAATCCTGATGTGCCTGTTTCAAAGCCCCTTTACCCCCTCTGTCACACATTTTCATGCAATGAGAGGAACATCGCAACATTACAGACTTCTGACGCGTGTAAAAATTGCTACTTAAGAGTAAATTTACCTACAGTGCTTCTTATTTTTTCCTAATTGTGTAACACAAACTACAAAAAATCGGCCATCGCATAGATCTAAGCAAATAGGTTTAACACGCAGAGGGTTAAAAAAAAAAAGAAACAACTGCTCCCCCAAAAAAACACACCCAAAATATAACCCTCTGTGATGTATGATGATATAAAGAAAAAAAAAAGTGAAAACCGGAAAAAAAAAAAAAAAGGCGATAAGGAAAAAAATAGCCCCTTCAATGAAAATGAAAGCGAAAACGCTAAGAACGGTGTAAGAGGAAACGGGGGAAATGTAACCAACATTATGGAATACGAAAGCCCAAAAGTAAATGCAAAGTATGAGGAGTACACAAACCAAGAGAGGTGTGCCTCGCCTAACGCTACCCCCAAACGTGACATGCGCGAGGGTATAAATGATGATCAAAACATGTATCACATCTTCGAAGAGTTAATATTTAATGAAGACATGAAAAAAAAAGTACGTCATTACACATGGTTTTATTACTTCGAAAATCTTGTTCTAAAATTGGACAACTTCGTAACCGAAATATTGAACTACTCCTACTACATTCTTAACAGCATGGCTACCCCCTCATACAGTAGTGGAATAAATAACAAGCGTAACATACTTCTTGTGCAGTCAACTGTCACAGTAAAACTGGTAAATATGAGGAATAGGAAAAAAAAATTCACCTCTAGTTTTAACCATAATGCATTTAAGCGCATAGAACAAATAGTTATGCACAAAGAAGAAATAAACACAAACAGCAAAATAGATAAAAACGAACTGAAAATTCTAAACTATTTAAAAAATCAAAACATAAAGAGTATGATTTATATTAACGACATCTTTGAGCCACAATTTTTTTCTATTCTCTTTTTAGTCCACACAAGAGAGGAAAAAGAAATTTCCAATTCTATGAGCGAACAAAATGAGATAACAGAACATTGGCCCAATGAAAATGTCCAAAAATTAGATTGTAATGAGTATGGGATACTGAGAGGGTATGATATTATCCTCCTAAGGTATTCATACGAGATTATTTATTTTTACAAAGATGGTGAAGCGACGTCAATCTACACTAATCATATATACAATCAGGCCCACAAACATGGAAAAATTACAAAAAAGAATCCTCAGAAAAGCAAAAAAAAGGAAGAAAATGATCATGCAAATGAGCAGATGCCAACTGGAGCTAATAACAACACGCTCAATAAAGACATAATAGAAAAAAACAAATATCACACAATGCTAACATGGAGGAACTACTTAAACGACTCGAATGAATTAAAACAGTGTGTTGTACTGGATGCACTAAATATATGTTCCGGAATGGATGGATATATTGATGGAGAAAATTTTAACTTTGACGTTTTGGTAAATGACGCATACTCCTATCTGGTGAAATACAAAACGAAGTTGTCCATTTTCCGGTTGATCTACGCCGTTACGTCCCTACTGAAGAGCCAAATGCGACCAATTGTATGTAAAAAAAAAAAATAATAATATAAAATAATAATGAAATAGTAAGAGAACAATCCAAAAGAGGAACACATTTTACGTGCTTGCACACGCATACATTCATGCGCCTGTAGCTGCATATATGAAAATGCACGAGCTTGTAGAGAGTTACCATCCCATTTAGTCATTTTTCCATTCCACATGTCACCTGCGTACGCATTTCAGCATAAGTGGAACGTCCAGCACACATGAAACGTAGACAGCTTCATGCTTCCAACAAAATTCACGCTTCTACCTCTCCGTTACTTAGATATATATTCCCCACTGGTGGTACCATGACATACCCTTCTGCGAAAATAATATCGTGGAATCGGGAGATTTCCACTTATTCGTTTTTAAGGTAGAGCCTACGTATACATGTATATACCTACATGTAACATCCCCTCATCCATTTTATACTTTCAAGTGCTGGGCACCCTTTAAAGGAATATGCACTGCGTTCAAATTATCCCCCCTTTCCTCCACTTTTTCTTTTCCTTCATTCAGGAATTAGAGAAAGACGGGTTCCTTAAAATTGGAAATAAAAACAAAGACTCTTCTGTCCTAACCATGGATGAAAAGGGTAACTGCGCTGATTGATTAAAAAAGAAAAGGTGTCACCCCCCCCATGCTGTTTGTCATTTTGTTACAAGAAATTATTTGCTTCCACTTTTGCATTTTTCCCATTTGCCTCTTCTCTGTCTGTTCCCACACCGCAGATACAGATTTGTTTGTCGAGCTAGCCATAGAGGAAAATGCAATCCTCTGCACGAATAATAACGATATCATTAAATACTACATTGACGTACGAACGAAAAAGGGAAAAAATTTACCACATTCTTACGTGATGTAGCCATGATGGCACAATTCTTGTGTTCCCGTTCTTTTCTCCCCCTAACCCCAGTTAATATACACCTTTTTATGTACACCACATGTGCACATATCTTCTTACAGATTTGTGAAAATGCGAAAGTCTCCAAGTTCATTGCGAAGGGAACCTTTTTTATGCTGGCCAACTTTCTTTAAAAAAGAAGACCTCAAATATCTTTCGTGTTACACTTTTAAGATAAAAAGGAGCTATCACTACGCCATGTTTTTACAAATTGACAGAAGGAAGAATGGAATGAAATGAGATGAAACGAAGTAATCACATAAGTACCCAAAATAGAGTAAAAAATAATTAACCCTTTTGCTTACACGGGAATGTTTTTTCCAAAATAACCCAATTACTGTTTAATATTTTGAATCGTTACATTTTTTTTTTTTTTTTATGGTAAGAATAAGTACACGTTTAATGTGCCCCTGTTTTTAACGAATTAACCTCTTTGTTTTAATTATTAAAGATCTGTTTATACACTCTTTAAATGCTGGTTTCCCTTTTTTAACACTTCTCAATATGCACCTCACTTTTTCTATACATTATCATTTCTTTCATTTTTTCTATACCTTATCATTTTTTTCATTTTGTCCAATTTCTTCATACTTGTTCCTCTTTTGCGCATAACCCGTACCATGTGAATTTAAACATATGCCGGGCCACATGCGAATTTTTTCGTAAAAGCTTGTTTTATTTTGTCGTACTGTACGTCGGCACAGAAGGGTAAAATAAGCGCGTGTATTGGTTATTAAAAACGAGAGGGAAAAAAACGGAAAGAACACAAAAAAAAACACAAAAAAAACACAAAAAAAACACAAAAAAAACACAAAGAAAACACAAAGAAAATATTTTTCTATACGACAGCATTTCATTCCAAGCAACTCGACAAAGGCATACGAAACTTTTACCTTTAAACTGTACTTTCATTCATTTTGAACTTCCTTTTAAAGAAGCATGCGTCGCACTTTCCGTTCTGCGAAAAGCAGCTGCGACTGAGAACAAAAATAAACAAAGAACAAACAAGCGCTGCAAGCAGAAAGAAGGCCTAGCCGAAGATGAATACCGGTGACACCTACATGTTAAGGTACAACAAAAGAAAACACCTAGCAGTCCTTCTATTCGAGTTAACAAAATATGAAAAAAAAAAGGATGACTTCAAGCCAGATTTTGAGAACGATGAATTTTACAACCAGCTGGAAAACCTCATACAGATCCTATTTAATTATATATTTAATTTAAGTAAAGAAAACTACGCAGACTGTAAAGATGACATCCCTCATGAGTGTTATCATTCCAGTTCTTCCGAAAATTTAAGTGATATTCTAACAAATTCTAGTGAAGAGGATGAAGTAATATCGAACTTCTTTCCACCTAAGGAATGCCACGCGCAAGAGGAAGATACTCCACATATTGATACTGCCGAAGAGGAGGAAAAACTCGAATGTATAGAGTCAAAATCGGGAGGTTCGAATGATGACAAGAGTTCCATGGCGATCTCCAGCTCATCTTCTAGCGACACTTCCAACACAGATAACAATATAGACCTCGTCACCAGTTTACCGCTCAAAAAGGACAGACCTAATGAAGCATCTCTCCAAGAACAAAATCCTCAAAGAGAATCCCCTCATGAAAGAAATAATAACCATATGTCCGAAAATTTTTTCAACTTTAATTTAAAATGCAACAAAAATACACAAACGATAAAGGAAAAAAAGAAGGTGGAAGAACAAATATTAAGCATCTACTATAAGACCTTCTCTTCCAACATCATTGACATGCTGTTAAATAGTCTCACTGTAGAAATTTCAGATATTATTTTATTCTTCCTTTTCGATGACGTTGGAAGTATTGAAGATATCAGTTCCTTCTTTACCAAAGGGCATTACACCTTTGAGATGATACACACATACATTCGGAAGAAGAAATTTAGTGCTGCTGTGACGTCTTCAGAGAAGGGAGCATATAAACACAGATGCGCAAACAACTCATCCCATTTTGAAAAGAGACAGCAAACGGATGATACTAAAAGTGTGTGCATGAGGGGAAAGGAACAAGAGGGGGACACACAGAATAAGGCGGAAAAAACTAAAAGAGAACAAAATACAGGGGAACGATGTCCCCCCTTAGACGAAAAAAGTAAGGTAGAAGGAGGTCCATGTCTGAATGAAGAATGGCCTCCTACCAATATCAGCGCTCAAGAATGCACAAACGATGACCGCGCAAATGACGCAAACGGGGAAAATGAAGAGGGAAACAGTACCTATTACTTAAGCGAAATATTGCCAGAAGAAGGCACAAAAGATATAGACCCCCCCTCTGCGAGTAACCATCCTCGGGATGTCTCTAAACTAAGAAATGTTCTCATTAAAGAGGACACATTAATCGTTGAAAATTTTCACTTCCAGTTAAACAAATCCTCCGTTCTGCTCAACAAATTTATCAGCGTGTTAAATGTACATCTGGAAAAGCAGAAGCATTTCAAATTCTGCACTGATATATTTTTCGTAAAAAATTTAAGGTTGAGCTTTTTGGAAGCGTCAAAGCCGTGGATTTTCTATTGGTGTATTCACACTATCTACATCTTACATAACGATTTAGAGATTGAGCAGAAGTTAGGTAAAACCACCTTTGGTTATATAAAACAGTGCGTGTTCGCCTATTTAAATAAAATAAAAAACGAAAATGGAGGCTTCGGAGGTGGACTAAATCAATACACCCACATAGCGACTACGTACGCGGCGGTATGTGTCTTTATATACCTACACGATGACGAAAATAATTTTTTAAGCTTTCTCGATAAAAAAAAATTACACTCTTATATCCTTAAGTTAAAATGTAAAGATGGTTCATTTCGATTACACAAAAATGGGGAGATAGACATGAGAGGCACCTACTGTGCCATAGCAGTATGTTCCATGTGTCACATACTAACTAATAAAGTAAAGAAAAATGTGGAAAAATATATTCTGTCCTGTCAAAATTACGAAGGCGGATTTACTAGTGAGAAATTTCAGGAAAGTCACGGAGGTTATACCTATTGCGCCTTAGCTACTTTGTGCATTCTAGGAAAAGTTCAAAAAGTCAATATGAATAAATTAGTACACTGGCTAATTAACAAACAAGGGAACTTAGAGGGCGCGTTTATGGGAAGAACCAATAAGTTAGTGGACGCTTGCTACTCCTTCTGGATTGGATCCATTTTCTTTTTAATAAACGAAATGCATCTATTAAGGCAGTTCCTGCAGAGTTGCAGAAATGGAAATAAGAGAAAGCATATTCGTGGAAGAGACCAAATTGTGGATAACACGAATTTCCCCAATTTTAATGACCCAAGCAATTTTGAAAAAGTTAATGTAATGGGAACTAGTTCAAATGGGGTAAAAGCTGAACATCCCTCTATTGACGAAGGAGAGAACCTCAAAACGCGTAACAAAGCTAAGGGCAGTCATCACTCCGACGACTGCATGGATGCGCCGTCCAGGTGGGATCACATCAGTAGTAATTACCCCCCCATGACAACTCAAATAAACAAAGAACAAATCAACTTTGAAAATTATAAAAATAAACTCTTGCAAAAAAAAGTCATGTTTAATATGAATTTCTTAAAGCTCTATTTGCTCGTCTGTTCTCAAAGCAATAAGGGCGGCATGAAGGACAAGCCGATGGAAAAAGTTGATTATTATCATACGTGCTATGCCTTAAGTGGCTTGTCCATAATAGAAAACTACATATTCTCACAGAAGGCAGGCGACGAGACGTACAATACGAACCATATAAACCACCTGAACAGAATTCACATCCTTTACAATATAACCGTTTCAAAGGTATACAAAAGTTACACCTATTTTTCTCCCTCTTTTCTTCTAAGTGAAAACAAGATTAATCACCGAGTTGGGAAGGGTGCCTACTTATATTTGAAGCGGCTCCTTTCCTGACATTGCCCCCTGTTGGTAAACGGCAGGTGTTCACGTTTATGTATACACAGCTGTTTCTTACATATTATGTACCGATAACGTACAGCAGAAAGCTGCACTAAGGGTGATAAAATAGATAAAGAAGAAATCATAAACGCCTTAACCATTTGGCATTTTCCTTTTTTTTTTTTTTTTTTTCTGTTCTTCTCCACTTCCCCCTCCGCCGTTCGACAACTGTTCATTCGTCCGGGTTTGTATGCTCTTTAATTTCCTTCCCGTGATGCATTTGCTTAACGCAATTCCGCAACTCTGTGACCTAACGCATTAGCAATTTGTTTACCATCAAGAACCTCACTGAGATGAGGAATATTTAGCAACACAAGCGCAATGAGCAAAGCGATTTTCTACATTGTTGTTCTTCCATTTATTCTCCCCTTAATGCGTATTACTTCCCCCCTTCCCATCGACATTTGCCGCCTTTATCACACACTTGTTGTACATAAAAAAATAACGCTAACATGATTAGCATTGATATTTATGTAAAAGTTACAAACTTCTCAAAGATTAAAAAAAAAAAAAAAAAACTCTTTTAAGTAAACATATGTGGGTTATAAATGCTGGTCCGACCTTACAATTCTCGCCCTGCATTATCGTACATTTCCATTATTTTGCGAGTGTTTACTTGCTGGTTTTCTTTTTTCTTTTTTTTTTTCAAAATTCTTATGCATTAAATTTTCAGATATCATATGCCAAGTACAAATATGAAAAAACATTTTTTTAATGTTCACACGTTTAGAAGAAAACGTTTTAAATAAATGTTATCTTTTAAGAGGGCCAAAAAGTTTTTTCCTTCCCCCTGTTCAGCTGCAGCAATTCCATCAATATAATAACGAGTTCACGAAGATTTTTAAAACTAATCCTTCCATCATGAAAGAAGAAAAGAAAAATAATTTCCTATTCAACTGTTTTAAATCGTTAAAAAGCACCTTAGTGCCAAGTTTTCGAGTATCAAGGTAAGTTTCTTTTCACCCTGTTTTCTAACCTGCACAAATATGTCACATTGTAGCAGTTTGGCTACCCTCCTGTTCATGTAAATTAAACTGGCGTATACATACCGATGTGAGAAAAGGTTCATATGGTATTGAGGGCCCCCCCCTGTTCGTGCCACATCATTTTCCTGCAACAAGTCCGAAAGTGTGTTTGTGTGTGTGTAAATACGCCGCGTTGAGCTCCTTCTTCTCTCACGAGTAATGCCTGCACAACTGGAGGAGATGTATCGCTCACGTATTCTATTTCTGTTTTCACCTGCCCTGTCAGATGTGATGCACCAAAAATGTGGAGATTAGCCATGGGCGGGGTAGACCCAGCCACACCTCAAGCAGAATCCTTTATCAATTTTCATAACCACACAGTAACGTATATGGTTTTTATTATGTTTACCGTCCTAATGTCCCTAAAGAGATAAACGCTCATCTGCACATGTAGAAATATCTAGGGTATCAAGAATATATATTTAATTTGTTCACCCCCGAAGAAAAAATAACGGAACAGTGTACCCACCCCCATGATGCGAAAGATTCAATTTTCGTCCCAACAAGACAAGAAGGTGGAACTGCATTTCGATGTAGTTTACATATTGCGAGTGTCTCCAGTTTTACACATTCGCATTGCCTTAGTGTACATACCTAATACTATTATTTTATTTTATTCTTATCTTATTCTTTTTTTCTGTAACGAAGTGTACGGAATTGAACGCTGTGTTCATGGCCAAAGACATTAAAATGACATAGGAAATCGTTGGACAACAATTAAAAATTGAAATGAAACGTGCATACAATGGACGTTAGAATCGAAACGGAATACACACATCCGGAGTTAAAATTCAAATGTGTATATGCACTTATGTATATACTTATATACAATATAAATATACACATATACTGGTGTGAACCCCCCCCGGGGGCCACCCAATTGTGCAGGCTGGACATAACACACGTATGTCTTGTGGACATACTGCCACCATTGTCATACAAAATAAGAATTAGAGAAAAAAAAAACAGGAAAAAAGGTAAAGCTAGATGGAAACATGGATCATCTAAAACAAAAGGATGTTGTGGAACATATGCCCTTGAAAAAGGGCCAAACAGCGGAATTTCTCCCCGTGGGCAAATGCCAAAGGGTGAGGTTCTCCCCCTAAAAATATACAACGCGGTAGCTTATTCCAGTCAGAAATATCAACCATTGGAATATGTCCCCCCAAAAAACGTAAAACAGCGAGATTCATCAGGTTAGAAAATGGCAACCCCGGACATACATAATTAAATGGAGTGGCCATTTCACGTTCCGGCGCGGACCTCGCATGTTGGGAATGAGTATCAAATGCATTGTAATTAACAATAATGACAACATCAGTAATAATACCACTGATGATGTTACTAGTGGTGCCACCATCCGTGTCACCAGACGCACCGCTAATCAGAGGACGAACAAACAAAGGATGATACATTTTCAACAAAAACCATGCTCGCTTCGCAAAACTCCTCACTGGTACACGTTATTCACAAACTTACTCACGTTGTTTTCCTTGCTACTATAAATATCTTCCTTCTTATAAATCACCGTTGCTTGCTCATCGTAATCAATAACTACCGGTTCGTAAATACGCAGCAGCTTGTACTTCATGTTTTTATAAACCAGGATTTTATCTCTTAAATTTTCATAATAAAAGTTCGCATTCAAGTTGTAATTATTGATAATGTCTACTATGTCTTTTCCGTATTCTTTTGTGCTTTCATCCGAGATTTTTTTGTATTCATTTTCGTCTCGCAGTTTGTCTTTTTTCCTTTTCTTATGAGCGTTCTTCTTGGGGTCCTTCTTCGATGTCTTCTGTGCCCCTTTTCGGGGACTACTGCGACTATTGATATTTCCGCCACTGTTTCTGGCGGTATTCCCCTTTTCGACTTTTGCCGATTTGGCCTTATATCCTTTAACTCTTTTGCCTCTTTGATTTCTCTTACTTGTGGAGGAATTGTCGTGCTTCCTCATTTGTTTGTCTCTGTTAGAAATGGCCTCTTTCCTGGGTGATTTTTCCTCATAATTCGCTATCTTTCCATTTTCCGTGTTGTTCACGGAGGCATCCTTATGCGAATTCGTCTTAGTGGCATCCTGCGGGAGCGCACTTCTATCTTCGCTTTTATCTGTGCTTCCATCCGCACTTCCATTCGCACTCCCATTTGCATTTCCATTCGCACTCCCATTTGCATTTCCATTCGCACTCCCATTTGCATTTCCATTCGCACTTCCATTCACATTTCCATTCGTATTTCCATTCACACTTCCATCTTTGCCCTTTCCTTCCCGTTTCGTCATGCTTCTCGTGTGGATGAGGGAATTTTTGCGTTCTGATCTGTCATGTGTTTCGCCCTTAATTGGATCGATCCCTTTCTGCTCGCAGTGATTTTCCACTGACCCATGGGCAACTTTGGAATGATCTTCAACTTTCTCTTCCACTTGTTCATCCAAAACATTTAATTTGTTTTTCGCCATATGGATCTTCTTCGCATTGGTTTTTTTTTTCTTCCTTTTAACACTTCGGGGATTTTTTTTTTTTTTAGTTTCACCCATTGTAACATCCTTTCCATCACTCGGCCTCCTCGTCATGGCTAACACATTTTCGTGAAAGTCCATTTGGTCTAGCAACAATACCGTTTCGTCATCTAGGTAGATGCAGCTACTAACGTTGGACGGGTAATCTTCCCCATCGGAATTTTCAAAACAACTACTTTTGACATGTCCATCACTATCTGACGTGGACACAGAAAACGTGCTTTGCTTCATCGACTTTAAAATGTAACCATAAAACGTGTAGGACGGCCTTGAAACCAAAACAGTTTTTCTATCAATACTATGCTCATTATAATTTAACAAATTTGTGTACGTTTTGCTGACCACCAAATCGTTCTCGTTAACGTTGATTTCGTCTTTTAATAAAACTATGTTGGTGTACCAGCTGTCGCAGGTTCCATATTTTGTTCCAAAATGTTCCCCCTTTCGAATTTCCACATCTATGGTTATTAAAAACCCACAAAAAGGGCCACTTTTTTCAATGCAAAAGATGTGATTCCTTTTTTGTATCACTTGGTTAGCTACATTCTGTTCCAAATATAAATATTCTAGTGTACCAAAATCGGTGTTCCCATTTTCTTCTTCAGTTAATGATAAGTTACACCACTCCAACATAACAGATTGTAGTAGTTTACTCTTGGGGCTAATAATTGTCCTCTCTGGGTAATTCTCACTCTTATATATGATATTGTCATAGTAAGGAAACTTCACGGGGCAGTAATATGTGGCAACGCTATACGGTATGCTCTTAACATTCATATTGTAGAATTCTTCGCAGCTGTATAATTTTTCATCTGCTGCGAATTTCCTGTATGCTATTTTTTCCACCTTGTTAACATTCTGCTGACCCCTTTGCTCGCCCGTCTGTTCGTTCTTACCACTTTCTGCGTATTTTTTTGGCCTTTCTTCCTCAGTCGGGGCGTCCTCCCCGTGGTTCTGCAACGCGATGTTGTAACAGCCCTCGTTATCGCCCCGGTTATTACCCCCGTTGTCACCCCCGTTCGTCTTGCGCCAATTGTACAAATACTCCTGGTACTTTCGGTAAGAAAATATTTTTTTGTGCAAATCGAGGTATATGTCTGCCACTCCCTCTTGAGAAGCGAAATCCCCTATCACTTCGCTTATTATCAAGTCGTAATTAAAACTCCTGCAGTGCTGCTCATCGACGTTAGAATCAAAGTAGTTGTACAAGGAGCTTCTCTTGCTCAATCTCCTCTGATCTTCTTCGTCTTTATAGACATACATTTTCGAATAACAATTTATAATTTTAATAAAATCTTCCAAATTATATCCTTCTATTAGCTTCTTCGCCATTTCGGACGCGTCTTTATTAACCTCCAGCGCATCTACATGCTTGGCTCCATTTAGGATGGCATTAATGGATAACAAGGAGAGTGGTCCCGTCCCTATTTCAATTATTTTCTTATTGTAAACGTAACAGTCTTTATTATTTTCAAAAAATATATATGGATTCTTCACTCCGTTTTGGTCCTCCAGCATTCCCTCAACTTCTTCATCATACGAGTTTATGGTATTAGTCATGCTGTGTACATTTTCCCTGTTAAATTGGCAAACCGCTTTTTGTGCTAATATGGTGGTGCTGTTTTGCTTTGTTGTATCACCCGTGCTGGTTACATGAAGAGAACTCGTTTCACCTTTTCCACAGAGTGCCATGAAAGGGTCACCTCCACCTTCGCACATGTCCTTATGCCCTGTCCATCTCATCGCCGCTCTGTAATAATGCAACCTGTTAAAATCATTTAGCATGGTTAAGTGATTGTACAAATTAAACTGATTACATATAGACAGTGTGTTTGGCTTCTTCCCATATTTGTACTCCGTCCTTGTCGCGATATTCTTCTTTATAAATCGATTAATTTTTTGTTGCAAAGTTAGCTTTTCTCCCCAGGTTTTAATTCTTTTTTCGCCTTCTTGTTCCATCAGTTTTTTGGATAAATTTGTTTGCAGATTTTTCAAAAGTTTTTTATATTTTTTCTTCACCGGTTTATAATCATTTGGATTAATAACATCAGCTGTATCTTTCTTTCCCTCAAATTCGTCTGCATTGACTTTGCTGCCTTTTTTCTTACTTAAGTTTTTTTTTTTTGTCGCCACTTTCCCCTTTGATGCGTTATATGTCCTGTCATCATTCATTTTTTCCTCCTCATATGCGCATTTTTGATATACACTTTCAGCCGTGGAGACATCTCCGGTGTGGCCTTCTTTCTCCTCCTTTTCGAGAACCAGTTCGGCACCCGCTTGTCTTTTTTCCTCATTTTCTGCTTCTCCGTTCATTTCACTTATGTGGCTACCTTTGTGGACACTGTTATGGCCACTTCTAAGGCTACTATTATGGTAACGTTTATGGGCACTGTTATCGTTACCTTTGGCTTCTTCTCTTGTGATGTGTTCCCCATCCTCCGTGTTCGAGTTTTTTTTCTTTTTCCTCTTGTTCCTCTTTTCGTGCAAACTTATGTCGTCATTACCGTTAACATTTTCTTCAGAATATTTCCTCTTGCTCTTTTTAACATTTCTTTTATCATATGTTGAGCTCTCCATTTGGTGTTCCTTTTTTTCATCTTCTAGTAATTCATAGACTGCCTTTCCATTTGATACACCCGCATCGTTTACATTACACGGGTTAACTCCATCACCTGTCTGGATTTCCTTCGATCTATTATATTCATACTCCATTCCTACATTATCGTCATTTATTTTTTTCTCGTTTGCCTTAATTTCGATGCAGTTTTCCTTCATTAAGCTTATGTCATCCTTAGTCGAGGGGGAGGGGGGTTCTTTCCCTTTCTTTAGGCTTTTTCTGGAGGTGCATTTTTTGGTACTCTTTTTGGGAGCATTCGCTTTGAGTTCTCCTCCAGTTTCATTTGTCGGATTTGCCTGGTTTTCCAACCTAGTTGAGGGAACAACCTCTTCTTGTTCGACCCTTCTTTTCGCGGTGTTTTTGGTGGTCTTTTTCTGGGTTATTTTCTGAGTCGCTTTCTCGGTCATTTTCTCCACCTTTTCCACCTCCCCCCTTAGGAAGTTATCCTGCCCCGCTTTCCTACTTTCACTCCAGTCATAAGGGGCACCCCCATCCGCTGCATGATTATCAGTGTATCTCTTCGTCTTGCATACCTCGGCAACTTTCTGTGCGTTACTATCCTCCTTGTTGTTTTCATGGGGGTACCCCTCGCAGTAGCCAGAACCCCAGGTGTCATCCTTTGTCGTCATGCATAACGGTATTCCTTTTTCACTTTCAGCTGCCAAATTGTCAATCCCGTGTAAATCTAAGGGTATCTCTTTCTGTTCTACATTTTTATCCCCTTCGCCTTCCTCAAAATGTGTGCCTGTATTTCCGATGTTGCAATTTTTCTCATTCTTGTTGGCATTCCTCACTTGCTCATTTCGTATTTCCTTTTTTTTTATCTCATTTGTGCAATCACCTTTCTGCACATGTTCATCTATACCTTTACAGGAACTCTCTGTGTTTGCTCCGTTTTGCGTGTGCGTTAATTTTTTGTTGCTACTTCTCAGATTCATGTTATACGAATCTTCGCCGTTACGCAGCTTATATTCTAAACAATTTTTTCTTTTTTAAGTTGTATTATGCTTTCAACTTCATTTAAAATGCTGTTCGAGTAAGCAACATCCCCTTAGGCACACGATATATGTTCACGCAGGTGCATATGTACTTGTATCCACAGTTGTAAAATGCAGTATCATACCAAGTGGGTGTTGAAAAAAAAAAAAAAAAAAAAAAAAGAAAGGGAGTGTTACTATTTACTTCTCACAGAAATGAAATCGTGGAGCTATTGTTCTGTAGATATTATCATTTTATTTTCCTAAAGTATTCTTAACGCATTACAAAACATTTCTTTTTTTCTTTCCTGCCTTCCTATTTTGCGGTATGGGGCCAGGAGAATGAACAAACCATTTCACAATATTATAACCGCGTGTAAAGAGTACTCGTTAATGTACGTGTATGTTTGTTTATTTTTTTTTTCTTTCTTTTTCTTTCTTTTTTTATTTATTTTCCTTTTTTTTCACTTCTTTCCCTTTTTTTTTTGCCAAATTCCCCCATTCAGAATAATCATGCGAAAGAAGTGCAACAAATAATGCCATACCGAACAATCTGAAGAATACATAACATGTGTGTTTTCGTTTTTTAAATAATAAAAAGGTATGAAGGAAAAATTTAGTGCATGAAGTGTGCGTCCTCCAGGTGCGGCATAGGTATTTTGCTCTATTTTTTCTTTTTTTGAACTTTTTCCCTCCCATAAGTCGTCTCTCAGGTGTGGCATTCCTGGATAATTTTACACAAGTGAAACTTGGATTTCATGCAAAAAGTGTGCGCTGGCACAGTGGAAAATAAAACAAAAGGGCGTAGAGGGCCGCACAAGCTGATTATCGGATAACCGCTTGAAATACTGTACAAATGTGACGCATACACTTTTTCTTCCTGCCCCAGATCGGCAAAATCGCATAGTATACTTTTTCTATTTATTTCCACGAATACGCTAGTTGCAAAATTCTTTTTCTTAGGCCAATTTGATGCCATTCTTGACGCCCCCAAGTGTAACCACATTTACCATTTGTCTTTTTTATATGATAACATTTCATCCTTTCTGTTCTTCTTTTAACGCTTCTTCCCGCTTTATTTGTAAGTTGTACTCATTACACACTTTGGAAACATGCTGCCCTTCACCCTTTAAAACCTTCTGAAATTTCACCGAATATAATTTCCAGAACGTGCACAGAGAAGAGGTCCACACGAATGAGCACCCACCAGTAAGCATACCCACATGTGTCATCATCCAAATAGCACAATCACAGGACGCCATCCCTAGCAAGGAAACAATTTCAATTTTTCTTCCACAAACTGGCAAATTTAGGGTTATCACTTTCCCCGCAAGGTAAAAATGAATTTGTTGCAAAAACGCACTAAAATAACGGCACCTGCACCTTTGTCATATGAAGCGGAACATGAAAGGGATAAAAAAAATAGGCCGACGGGTGGGTAAAAGAAATTGCTAAAAAATTTCATACAATTTGAATTTTACAAAGGTAATATTCCTTTTTTTTCTCCTTCACAATTTTTTTAAAAAAAAAAATCCGTATAAGTATACTCTTGTAAAGGGCGTGCATAAGGACTACAAACATGACAACAAAGATAAAAATACAATTCAAAACGGAAAGGATAATATGGTACAAAAAAAAAAAAAACAATAAACCGGGAACACAAGAAAATTAAAGTACAAAAATTTGGACCATGGTTGCGTGGATTCACCAAAAAAAAGACGAGCGGTGCAAAGGTTGCACAACCAGATGATGACAAAATGACGACACCTTCGCAACAAAGATGGTTTCATAAAAGCAGAAAAAATATATTTACAGAACTTTAGAAAAATAAAACTCTACAGTGGGGTGCTGTTCCTCCCCCCTCCCCCCCAAAAAAAAAGATGATTAAGACAAAGCGCATGACACTTAAATGGTAAATATCTCCCAAATGTAGGACAGCATTTCTCCATGCTTACGGATCACCCACCGGCCTTGGGTATTACGAAAACTGTATTATTCCGTACTTGTTAAAAATAAAATTTAAAAAAGTTTCCAAACAAATATTTTTAACAGCGGGGTTAATGCCTATTTGAATGTACTCATACAAATTGTAAACATTGCTGCAAACATTCTTATGCCATAAATGATTATTTTTGTTTTTCTCCTCCACTTGGCGAATTCCATTCCTGGTACAACTTGTTCTACTCGATTCCGAATGCAGATGGTCATATAATACTTCTTCTCCCTTTTGAAGAGAACTGTTGACGTCTTTTTTTGTCGAATTAATCACATCGTTACAAGCGTTAAAATCCTCACAACCCTTACAACCCTTATTTTCCCTTTTTAAGTAAGCGTTATTATACCTATCCTTATCTCCTCTCTTTTTAGTCTTAACGTATTTTGTCATACTTCCCATGCCAGTGTCTGGACCTCTATTAGCGAACAAATTATTTCCTTGATTGCTCAGTTCGTCAAACAGGGAACCATTATAGGGGTACGAAACGTTGTACGCACTAATGTTGCTAATGAAGGGGAATATCAAGAGGGCTACCTGTTGCATCAGTAAGAAAAAATCGATAACTGTTAAGCCTTGGTTCTTGTTAATGTACTTGCTGAAGAACACTTGCCTCATAAATAAATACTCCAAGTCGTATATGTTCATTTTTTTCCTCCCCCCGCTCTTGTACCTGGTGCTGCCAATTCCTATGGTGTTGAAATTCACCAGATTGTTTGACGTTGGAACTAGAGAAAAGGGGCACAACATAGAGGCATAATACGAGCCGTTTCCGGCCTGTTCCTTGCATCGGTCGTGGCTGCGAGTGGTGCAGTCATTGTCGGTATTGCCACCATTTCTAACATTGCTCCCTCGGAGAGAAGAAAATTTTGCAGCACCTGTGCCTTCTTCTCCCCTGCTTCTGTAGACGCGGTCCTCCGACAAAATGCCCTTTGACAAATCAGTGGGATCTCCAAAGCTGCAGTTGTTCGAGCAGATCTCATCGCTGACGTGTCTTTTCCTGTGCATTCCAGAATTTCCTCTGTCGCAATTTTTATTTTTCAACACCTCCTTAACCATTTGAAACATTTGATTTTCATGCTTGCTTTTATTTACCTCAAGCAAATTATTGTAACTGCTCGTGGGGATATCTACATTTTCAATTATTTTATTTATTTTTACATCTGCACACATGCAAAGGAAGGTATTTTTGTCAATGTGATATTCGATTTTCTTATTATTCTTCTTCAAATTCTTGTCATATTTTTTTAGCACAAAATCGAAGAGAAAATAACAGTCATTGTATATTTTCATTTCGTTATAATATCTGCTCGTTTCTTTTTTCAAATTTATGTATACGTTCTTTTCCAGTACATTATTTTTTAGGGGATGTAAAATATCTTTCCTGATTTTTGTGTAGGTCTTTTTCAAGTCTAACGAAATGTTTTTATTGTACAGTTCTTCAAAATTGTTTATATCATTATTGTTTATGTAACGAATTCCCAGGACATTTAAGCAGTTCATGTATTTATATAAGTTACTCCTAATCATGATAAAATTTTCGATTTTCTTTTTATACACGCTGTCACTAATATTTCTTGACAGTGATTTGTACGTTTCCACGTCATCGTTGAGGAATCTATCAAACTGGATATCTTCTTGATTGTCGATTTGTACGTAGGTGTCTTTATTTAGAATGTTGTTCTCGATTAGTTTGTTATCCCTTTTTAGTAATTCTTCATAACTGCACATTTGGTTCATTTCTTCTTCACGTGGGATATCCTTTCCTCTGCTAGAGTACCGCAATGGCCCCTTTTTATTACACTTCACGCTTAAGACGCCATTCTGTTTTTTCCCTAATTGGTTAACAAAGTTTCTGTCCACATATTCCACACTGCCATCACTGCTGCCACCGCTACTATAACAGTCGTATGTGTATGTGTGGCTACTTCCCTCTTTTGTGTCCCCCACAGCATTCGATTTTCCGTATCTTCCATTCTGCACTTCGTTATCTTCATGGTCCATATCTGAGCTGGTATACACTCTTTCGTCGTTCGAAAAGGAGACCTGGTCTTCGTCGTGATTAGTCGCCTGCTGATTCGGATACTTTCTCTTCAAACTTCTTGGGTGTTTCCCCGGATGGTCTGCCCCATGGGCATCACCACCATGTGTTCCCTGCATTATGCCGCTTAGATAACTGCTCGTGCTATTTGATGATCGCCTGGAATACTTCCCGTTATGTCCAATTTCTGCGCCCGTTTCGTTCGATGTCATTCCCTCGTTTGGGGGCGGTTCCTCACTGTCTTGTTTCGTCACCCTTGTTGTGTATCCGTTCTGGGCCTCCCTATTATCATTGCTTTCGAGTTGGCTGCTCCCTCCCTCAGCCTCGTTGTCCATTTCGTTCGAAAAACTGAAGCTAGCGATATCATTTTCATCAACGCACGTGTCGACGATGCTTATGTTTTCCTTTTTCAAAAATAAATCATTTTTCGTTTCTCCCTTTCTTTTTATCACCCTATTCATCAGCTGCGCATCACTTACCAGGTTCCCTTTTTGAGTACAACTCAATCTACACTTTCTTCTGGACTCACACTGATCATTACACGACAAGTGATCTGTGCACCCCTTTTGGGGATAAATTTTGCGACCACTTGAGAGCACTTTACCTAGACCGCTATTCCGAGTGAAGCCATTTTTTTTATCAATCATATTATTGCAGGCTATGTCCGACTGGAGGTTTCCCTCTGGCAAATCAGTGTTACTAGGCTCGCCTTTTTCGCCCACTTTTTTGCCCACTTTTTTGCCCATTTTCTCGCCCATCTTTTTCTTGTGTGTCCCCCAATTTTTAACATCCCTGATATTTACGGGGACAAACGTGTCGTGCGTGAAGCCGCCTTGAACCTTCACTCTGTTCATTCTGTCAGTTTTTCCCGCCTTTCCAGCTTTGCCGGTTTTAGCTGCTTTTTCCGCCTTACCCGCTTTCCTCGTTTGGTCTTGCCCAATAGTAACGCCTGCGGTGGTGCCCCTCTTGTCCCTTTTCCATAAATGCTTTTTATAAATTTTCCGATACACAATTAAAAACATTTCGCTTATCACGGGCTCCTTGACATACCTGTCAAACATGCTCTCTAACTGTATTTCGAAGTTGATGTAGCTTGGATCAATGTAGTCAATGCGCAGGGACGGATTGGAGTTTACCTCCAGCAACCACGCTTTGCCAGTATCATCCAGCAGGATGTCCAATCCAATTAGCTGATAAAAATAAAAATTGTTATTAAAATTGTACTTTATCTTTTCTTTAATGTAGGAATAAATTGCCAGAGAGGTTAAACAAGTAATTTTCTTTATCTGTCTCCATATATCATCAATATCGTATCCATTATTCTTCAGGTAAATAAAAACATCACTCAGTAGTTGCTTATTATTATTCTTATCATGGATGTTTTTTTTTCTAATATACTTCTCATTGTCTTTATTAATGCTATAGTTAGTTAAATGTATAAAGGTGTTGTAAATGTATCTTTTTTTTCTTTTATATTCCTCTGTACACAATCTAGCAAAGCCAATTTTGGACAAGTATATTTTAGGGTAATGTTTCCCCGGAAGTAATAAGATGTATATACGAAAGTCAAATTTCTTCTTATACATCAACAATGGGTTGTCTATATACTTTTGAACAATGTAGCAGTTGTACCCATTCAAAATATTTATGTTAATGTCGCTATATTTATGTATTACTTTGACTCCCATTCCCATGCTTCCACAATCTGGCTTCATAATGTAGTAATCTTTATTACTACTGTTCAGAATGTACTTTATAATATGTTTATTTTCCGGCAATACAAATGTGTTTGGATAGAAATCATATAGGGAGGGAAAAATAAGGGACAAATGGGACAGTAAAAATGTTAAGGCCTTTTTCTTCGTGTACATATACATGGATGGGATTCTATTTATAATTTTTTTCCTCTTCATATAATTGTAATGATCAAAATCGGTTATGTTATATCCTATCCAGTAAAATATTCCTTTGTTTTCATTGTCAATGCATTTTTTCCAATTCAGTTTGCTAATACATGTGTGAATGAGCACCCTTTCGTACCTGGCCAACTTGGTGTTTATTGTGATATTACTTTTCCCTTTCATGCTTCTACTTCTGTAGTTCACTTTAACTATCTGGTCCTTGTTCCACGGTAGGGCCACTTTACGTGCTCGCGTCGCTGTTCTTCCTTCGCCGCTTGGTTCTCGGCTGCCACCGTTCAGGCAGTTCATGTCGCTCATACCGTTCACACCGCTCACACCGCTCACACCGCTCACACCGCTCATAGCACTTACTCTGCTGCTCCGACTGCTGCCCCCATGGTTGGTACCATTCACACTCTTATCCCCATCCGATTCCCCCTTATTGAACGCCCCCTCGGAGTTATCGACTACATGGTTAGATATGACCCCATTGTTCGATCTTACCCCATCGTCTGATCGGACTCCATCGACTCTCCTTTCATGCCCACCATTAAGGAGGCCCTCCTGTAGGTTAGTTCCTCTAAAATGTGCCAAAAAATCGTTCCTTTCCATGTCCCCCTTTTGCGAAGAGCTACTGAATGCTTTCCCCAATTGCAAATGCCTATCGGTTTGGTTTCCCCTATCAAGTAAGTTCATATATTCAGAATGGGAATTATCCTTTATGGGCACCTCGCAGTGTTCTCCATTATTGCTATTATTCGTGTTCTGGGAACATAATTCGTTACAAATAGGGTAGTTAATTTTCCCATTCGACGCGACTGAATTAGTGCATTGTGTTCCTCCAGTTTGATCTTCCCTCAAGTAATGCACTTTCTCTTCCTTTTTGGTATCCTTTCCCGTTTCATTTTCACCCCCTACACACCCCTTATTCCTATCATCCTTTTCAGGGCTACTGACACATGGAACAGTCCTCTCCACAACGTTGGAACAGTGTGTATTCATTTTTAACTTCTCCTTTTCGCCTCTCATCTTGCCATTTCTATTCAAATTATTTAAGTGATAAATGTACGAGTCAGTTAAGTTTTCCATGCTGTATTTCTTCATCGTGCCATTTTTTAGTTCATTTATATTTTTATTCAAAATTTGTTTTCCCCTTTTTTCGTTACTCCATTGTGTATTTCCTGCATTGGTATTTTGGTAACCATTCCCATCTGCAGGATTCTCTGCGGCTAGTACTTCATACATATGGTAATTTTCCTGACTTGTACTTTCGACCATCTCGTTGCTGCCCTTCGAACCTGCTAAAATAAAACTCGGGTTGGATGGGGACGACCAGCTCTCTTGGTAATTCTGCTCATTGAGCGTGTCCAAATGGGGTTCTTTCCCACCTACGTGGTTTGCCTGTTCCCAACCCTTGCAAAGATTCGCACGCGACTTCCTATTGTGTATGCTTCCTTGAACGTATGCCCCTGCTCCTCCTTCTTTTTTCTCTTTACTTTCTAGAGGACCCCCCCATGCGTTATCGTTGCAATTATTATGATCATTTCTGCCATTATTACTGTCATCGCTGTCGACATCCTTTTTGATATCGTTATTGACATTTTTACTGACATGCTTTATGTTGGGATAATCATCAACCTTGAACGCAGTCTCGTCTTCCTCCTGCTTGCAGCTACCTTCCTGTGCCGGACCTTGTCCAGCGCTGCCTACGTTAGGGCAATATGCTTTATTCCATTGCGGCATCTGAGTGCCCTTACTTCTGTCTGCAATCCGTGTTCTTGTCATGCCGCATCGTTTAACGTTACTAATATGAAGGCCACAATTTCGGGTGAGTAAATAAACCTTTTTCTCTTTATCATCTTCCTGGGGTTTTTCACATATTTTTTCCTTCGCCACTTCCTCACGAAATACAGTTCCATGAATGTTAGCAAACATGTCTAACGCCTGTTTTTTATCACAGCACATATTGGATCTCTCCTGTGGTGTTTCCTTCGAGTAGGTACCTTCACTTGGTATATTAAAATTAATTTCTCCCTTTTCCGTCCTCATTAATCCATTCCTATTTTTGTCAAAATGGACGATATCTTCGTTTCGTCCCTCACTAAAGTTAATGCCCTTACTGACACAAGACAAATCGTTATTGCTATCCATCATTACGGTATTACTTTTAACATGTTCCCCTTTGGGGGCCGAATTTTTATTTCCTAGGGGGGGATTCTCAGGAGTAGCCCTTTCCTTTGTTCTGTTCAAACCCGCGAACTGCGCTGCAGTGCTAAAATAGTTAGCGCTATTTCCATTTCCCGTGTCATATGCACTTGTTTTATCATCGTCTTTTATACTGCGATCGTTGCTGCTACTTATGTAGTAACCACTCTGAGGATATATTTTCTCTACCGTCCTGCTCTTACATGTTTTATTTCTTGCCATTTCGGATCTATTCGCTTTTTCTGGACCTCTAGCTACTCCTCCCCAGTAACTTACACCTACAGTAGGTACGTGTGCAATTACGTTATTATTACACGGCTTACCCGTTTTTTCTCCAGCATCGTAATTTTCGTGATGATTCGTATTGTCTATCTCAGCTGCCATATTCTTAACGCAGTTACCGCTAATCACGCTTACACTGCCGTCAGTTTTCATCCATTTTAAATCTTTTGAAACTGTTCCCTCGCTACTGTTATTGACGTGGGCAGAAGGTGGCTGAATATAACCATGCTGAATACGACACACTCCGTTGGATAACATCACATGGTCGCTACCCCCATTGCATGTGCTGACATTCCTGACACCATTCGTACAACCACTACCATTATGGTTTGAATTCTGAGAAATTTTCCCGTTAAATGCATAATACTTTTGAAGATCTGCATTTCTAAATTCTTGTATCACGTCTTGCGCGATGGAGCTGTGTTTTTTTCCTGCCTCGTCTTCCTGCGTAGTGTAATATTCAATTGGACTCACAAAATTGCAGCTGCTTTGGTTTAACTTATTGCGTAGGGTGAAATTATGTCCTTCATTATTACCATGCATTTGGTCATTACTCCTGTGTCCTGGTTCGGGCTGGGCGTACTTCAAGGCGGTGTTGCTACTTTCCCCGTTGTCTTTTGCTTTTTTGTTGGGGGCATAAAGGTATGGTGCTCTTCCATTCTTGTAAGCAATGTTTTTTTTACTCAACATGGTTAAAGTGTTGTTCTTACCATGTTGGTTGCTTCTGCATTCATTGTTGCCACGTTTATTGTCGCCGCCTCCTCCGCCGCAGGCGCCTCTGAACTGGTTATGCTTCTGCGGGGCAAAGAAATTACCATAACTGGAGCTGTACGATTCTCCATTTTTCCTCGAACATATGAACATATTGCTTCTTTGCACTCGGCATGCATCATCAAAACTGTTCGTGAATCTGTTATGTTGCACATTGAGAACTAGTCCGTTATGAAGTTCACATAGATTAAGGTTTGGCTTCAATTCTGCTTCTGTATTCTTGGTTCCGTTGGCGCTTTCCATCACGTAACGATTTTTCCCTGTTATTCGTTCTAAATGCACCTCGTGAACCAACTTTTCTCGCTGAGTTGCTTTTGAAATGGGTTTTTCTCCTCTTTTCTTTTCATTCGAAATAAGTACAGATGGGTTAAATTGATTTTCCGTTCTCTTCGAATTGCTTACACTTTTGTGATTAATACTTTTAAGAGAGTAGGTTCTACTCAGGAAATTTTCATTTGGGTTTTTCCAATATTGATTTTCGTTTAGTGGGTCCCCACTTCCATTTGTTGTCAAATGCGTCATAGGAACTGCATTCCTGTGCAATGGACCACCTGGATTGATGACCATTTCACTTGTGACATGTTTTCCATTCCGGCTATTCTTACCGATGATACCATCGGTGGGATGCCCAAGTTTGGCACTTCTGAGAAGACCCGTAAGCGGAATCCCCATGGCCTTACCGGAGATCCCTTCATGTGTGATATTTTTTATCCCCATCTCGATAACATTATTTTGCCTTTCTTTTTCATTCCCATTCATGTGGCTCACTGACCTTCCAATTTTCGCATTCCCGAAAAAGTTATCACTACGTAGTGCTTGATTTTTTGTGGTTAATTCAAGGGGGGGGAAATTAACATAATCTTTTAAATTATTTTGCAACCCCCAAGTAGGGTAGGCATTACTTCTAAGTATTAAATTACTGCCTTTGTCACTATATTGATTATTGTTACGATCAAAATATGCTACTTTCCTCTGTTCATAATTGTCATTTTTATTAATGTCGACCTGAGGTACGTAATCTTTGGGGGGGCACCATTTTTGCTTTAAAATTACCTTTCTATTTTGAGCCGTACTATTCGATTTCCCTTTCTGTACCACATAGTCAGCATAATTATACTCATATTTCAGCAAAGCATTTTGTAGGTGGCAATAGGGATTCTTCAATCTGTACGCATTGAACAAATTGTGCGGATTGTATAATGAGTACGCGCTGTTATTTACGTCCTTTGCTTTTCTATTGAAGGAGTTACTTTTTGCTTGCACACTGAAGCAACTACTCTGTTTTCCCACTTGTCTAGACGTACAACCGTTCGATAATCCACCATGTTTGTGTGCCGTATGTGGTGGTAACACCGGTTCATCCTTCTTAAGATTTCCTATGACTACTTCTCCAATGTCAACATTCTTCTTTGTTGCATAGTTTACGTTATTCCATTGCCTATATTGATTAGGTGCACTTTTTAACAGCGTCTGGGTCACGCCAACTTTTGACACGTTTCCTTTTTTCCACTCATTTGCTTCGTTGTTATGTGCGCTGTTATATGCGTTGCTGAATAGCTTACTGAACGTATTCATGTTTCTACTCTCTTATCGTGTCTGCAGTACAGAGATATATCTCTCGAGGTGTACATACGCAGGTGTGCATGAATCCCCATGTGTTGGGAGCTTCCCTGTTACGTGACTTATACGGTGGAGAGGGGGGGATATCTACCTTTCTATATTTAATTTGAGCAATTGTCTCAGTTATGGTGCTATAGGGGTTATACCTCCGTGTTGGCCCGAAATGTGAAGAGTACGCTTCTTTTAATTACGCTTCAAGGCAGCTTCGACTTTGTTTCGACTCTGTTTCGAGTCTGCTTCAATTCTGCTTCTACACCTCTTTGCCGTTTCATTATACCGAGGAACTCTGCTCATATCAGCATGTACACGAATATACAGACACCGTTACGCGCAATTTGCCAGAAACAGTTGCGTCATTTTCTTCCCCCTGCTCGCTTTCCTATGTGAGGGCATTTCAACCACCTGATAAATTTTCTTGGACAAAATAAAACAAAACTCAACAGACAAACTTTCAGAAAGTAGGTCCCGAAGAATATGCACAAAAGTGCCAGATTAAACCATCCCCCACTAATGCGGGGACAATGATTGTGTTCTTCCTTTTTCTAAGCAAGAGGCCCATTTATTGTGAACAAAAAAAGGGGCACAAAAATGTGATCGGGCGCTTGAAACAGTTCGAATAACAACGCACACCAAAAAAAATAAAGAATTGAGCAAGCAAATGGGTAGGCAAATAAACGAGCATATGTGTAAGCAAATAAACAAGCAAATGGGTAAGCAAATAAGCAAGCAAATCGGTAAGTGAATAAACAAACAAATGGGTAAGCAAATAAGCAAGCAAATCGGTAAGTGAATAAACAAACAAATGGGTAAGCAAATAAGCAAGCAAATCGGTAAGTGAATAAACAAACAAATGGGTAAGCAAATAAGCAAGCAAATCGGTAAGTGAATAAACAAACAAATGGGTAAGCAAATAAGCAAGCAAATCGGTAAGTGAATAAACAAACAAATGGGTAAGCAAATAAGCAAGCAAATCGGTAAGTGAATAAACAAACAAATGGGTAAGCAAATAAGCAAGCAAATCGGTAAGTGAATAAACAAACAAATGGGTAAGCAAATAAGCAAGCAAATCGGTAAGTGAATAAACAAACAAATGGGTAAGCAAATAAGCAAGCAAATCGGTAAGTGAATAAACAAACAAATGGGTAAGCAAATAAACAAACGAACAAACAAACAAATGAACAAATAAATCAACAAATGACCAAACGAGGGAAGCGAAATCACACGCAACCACGCTAAATGAACATAACTGGAATTGTGGAAAAAAGAGATACTTTCATTTCCCAGTTGTAATCATGCACATTTTAAAACAATTTTATCTGGAGGCTTCTCTTTTTTTCTGTTAGCATCCTGAATATTTTTAAGAATATGGGTACAAATTATTTTAAGCCAGGCGTCACTCCTTTGCACACTTGCAACCTATATGTGCAATGATGAGAAACACCTTCGCGCAGCACAGAGCGTGCAAACCCCAAAGGCGGAACATAAACATAAGTGGTGTAGCTACTAACTGCCAGTTCGCAAGGCGTTCTTACAATGCTAATCACAATGATGTCCGTAGGAATGTGCAAAAACTGTGTTTAACGAATGAAATGCATAATCTCAGGGATATCTCCAAAAAAAAAAAAAAAAAAACACTAAACATAAAATAGCAAAACAGACGTGTACGTACAATAATGTAGTTGCTGAATTTGCCAATGATGAGAAAAATATAAAAAACAAAATTGCGCATTTCTTTTAGTAAAATATTTGCACATATATATGACTTTTTTCTAGATGTGAGGGAACAGACTTAAGGTCCGAGCTAAAGAACGCCAAATGGTACAACAAAAAAAGGAGACACTCTCTTTAACCAACATTTAATAAGCTAATTTTACACCTCCATATGCTTCCTATTACCTGATTTGGGAAAACTCCAAATGGATAAAATAAATGCGGCACTCCATCCGCAAATTCAGACTATGAAGAGTTAAGAGCATTTTTTTCTTATCCCAGTCTTCGAAAAAAAATAGGTAATTTTAAGATCGAAAAAAATAGGAACCCTGCAAATTAGTGCAAAAAAAAAAAAAAAAAATTGAAGAAAAGCAGTTTAAAGCCGAGTACCAGAGGTGAGAAAATAAAATAACGAGCCCAATAATGACCACTTAAACATTTCTGAATTTTGCCGAGTTCAACGCCGCGAATATGTTGAATCATGTCCAACCACTTGCAAAAATGTTCCATCTTAGTGCAAGGCAAGAAGGGGGGATAGGGGTACATTTAAAGTTTCCACTCCCTGTACACATTTAATCAGCATTTGTTCTGCGCCTAGTGCGATGTGGCGTGGTTAAATGGGCAACATGTAATTTAGCAGTTTTTCTTACCCCATATTTACACTCATGGGACATTACTCGCAGTTTTTTCCACTAGGTGGCTTATTATTTTGCGTTATGTGTTTATATACGAGAGTACAAAGCTACATGTACGGATAGTGGTATCACAAAAAGGTATTTTTGGTGAAGCCGCTTCTCAAAGCATTCATTTGTAGGGAAAAATTGTAAATTCCTAATTCACATCGTTATCCTCTTTCCGAAAATTTGAACTATGAATTCCTACCCATTTTTGCTTTACGTTCCGTCATTTTTTTAAGGCACAAAAGGGGACGATTAAAATGCGCGTAAGTATTTTCCCCAAGTAACGACATTCGCACATTTAAATGTTACATAATGCCAAACGGCAAATAATTCACATCGAGCAAAGAGAAAAACGACCTATGAAAATGGGTATAAGTAATCATACGACGGGCAAATGGGAAAGCCCTTCTCCCATTTAAGTTCGGTATTTTGCCGTTTCGAAAACTTTTCGCGTTCTCCAGAAAAAAGAAAATATGGGAACGAACAAATGGTCACGTACACGTATATAAAAATAATGTTCCTCAATTCATCTGGCACACGTAGGTGACATTTTTTTTCTCCTTTTTTTTTTCTTTTTTTCTCTTTTTCTTCTCTTTTTTTCTTTTGTCTTTTTTTCTCTTTTTTCTTTCTTTCGCTTTTTTCTTTTTTTCTCTTTTTCTTCTCTTTTTTTCTTTTGTCTTTTTTTCTCTTTTTTCTTTCTTTCGCTTTTTTCTTTTTTTCTCTTTTTTTTTTCTCTCTTTTTTTATTTTTTCCTCTAATTTTACATTTCCCGAATGAATGGCAGCCCAATTGAGACGAAAATAACCCATCCATTCACACAGAAATAGGTGCGCAGTACAATGCAAAAATGGACACATATATAATGTCACACATATGTGTATTTATGTGTACGCATAACTTTGCGGCATCGTGAGGAGGTAGTATCCTTCTTCACACAACAAACAAATTTTGCATTGGGGACAGCCCTGCTAACCGGTACACAGAAACAATCGATAAAAATAAAGCTACCGTGAGAGAGGCAATACGTGCGCATATGCACTTGTGTTCCCCTCCCAGCTTCGCCAATTCTTGCAAATCCTACAAGTGATATTTAAGAATTTAGACACAGGAGAAAAAGATAAGAAAAGGGTCAATCCAACAGATTAGTAAAATGGAAAAAATCATGTAGGAAAGAAGAAAAAAGCATCCAATTTAGTATAAGTAGAGAATGCACACACCCGCGCTAAGGCGCGGTAAGAAAAAATACATATATATATGTATATATACTTGCACAATTAAACGCCAATTTCTTTTGCAAAAATGTGTGCGTGCATTTTCCCCAGATTGAAGCGCGACATTATCAATTCTTTAAAGACATTCGTTAACAAAAATCTGAAGGGCAGCGTCTTCAACTGCGACAGTAAGCAGGAAATAACTGAAAACCTTTCTAATCTCATAAGGGACCATTTAAAAAGTAAAAGAAAAAAAAGCAGAGCAAAGCAAAACAAATGAAAAACTAGGCAATACACAGAAGTCCCCCCTCCAACCCGCCTTTCAGTAAATGATGCTTCATCACCTGCGCACTAACTCAACAGGCTTAACCTCAAACAAATATAAAATTGTTGTTGAGATTCTTCTTAACGAAAGCAAAGAACAAGGGATAAAGTAAATAAGAAAAGACATAAGAAAAGAAATGTCCATATCCGTTCACCATGCAGTAACACCTTTCTGATTTCCTGCGATAGTGCACAGCACATACAAATGCTGTGTTACCCAATTAAGACTCAATAATATGCATCACTTTTTTTAAAAAACATTTTTTCCCCTTCCTTTACCATCTCGTAATAGTGTTTCTACTAGGCTCTTCTTCGACAAACAGTCAGATTTCTTCTTTAAGGAAAGCATCAACACCGTAATGACTAAAAAGAAAAACGCAAACTCCTGTGCATATGTCCACATACCTACATATAGGCATATTCAGCGAAATTCTTCAAAGAACGAAACAATCCACATGCGTGTAGAACAAACATTAAGGCACATACACGAAAATAAAATGTGTATCCTTCCTTCTGACCTCTCCGCACGTTTCTGCAGATTTGTGGTCTTCCCCCAGTAAAGCGAGTTTTCCTCATATCTTATTCATCCCCTTCTGTTTATTTTTATTTATAACGCGCTGTAGGATACCTTTCACTGTTTTGTGACGGTTTACTTAATTCATGTGTAGAACACAATCAGAAATTGTAACAACAAAAGGAGAGTCAGATTTTAGCGTAAACATGCGGGATGAAGGGGCTACTACTTCACGGAGTCTATCTGAATAAGTCATTTCTCCATTGCACTATGTGAACTCAGATAAAGAAGTAACCCATTTTGTGCATATACGTATATGCATACCAAATGGATATGACATAATTTATTCAAAAAAAAAAGAGAAAAAAATTATGCTTTTTTAAAAGGCATAAACTTTTTTTTTTTTTGTTGCAACACTGAAATAGTTACGATAAAATGTTTTAAAAAAATGATGTACAAACAGTATTCGGTTATAATTTCGATGTACAACCTCGTATATATTTACATGTAACTCTCGACTTTGTCATAAACACGCAAAGTATGCGCATGTAGACCCATCGTACACGCCTTCGCAAAATAAATAAGCTTTTCGCCTTCGTTCGTGCGCTATAAGCTGAAAGGTTACTTACACACGATATATGACGTGTAAACAAACATGCCATAAAAAAAAAGAGAAAAAAGTCTAAATTATGAAAAAAATTGATCACAAAAAAAATAATGTATATGCCGCATCCCTCTCTTCTGCTTAGCCTTCCCCATACAACAAAATTTTAAAGGTCGTTTTTCTTCCCTCCCTGAACAATTCTAGCAGCACAAATGAGCATTATACGTTTTCGCCATTTAACTATACCCCTTCTACATATAAACTTCTAGCATTTGACCCATTCCGCGGCATTATGCACGAAAAAATGAAGCAGAAATAAATAAACCCTGTTAAGTAAAACATTTATAAAAAATGCACCATCTATGTGTAAGGTATGTATGGGGAAAAATCAATTCACGCATTCGGCCCATGTTTCATGTTCCGCTTAAAACATATACGAGGGGGAAAAAGCGTTAAACGTGCTGCTTCAATTTAAAGAAAATGCATGTCGAAAGTGCAACAGAATTTTATAATCTATTTTCGATTTTTAATTTTCACCATAAGAAAAGAAAACCGTTGGTTCACTAACTTTGCGGGTGCGTGGAACAACAAGTTGAACAACCTGATACATTTTCTCTATCGTTAAAAAAAAGGAAAGAAATCTACAAAAAAAAAAAAATACTCAGAATGATTATAAAACTTCCCCGAATGGGTTAATAAATATATAAAAACATATCGTGCACTAAAGGGAAAGACATTATAAATGCAGCACTTAAGGAATATGAAATGTACACCAAGTTGCTAATTTTGTCTTCTCATTCATTTGGTGTCATTTACTCATTGACGTCAGAGATCTCACATGTGCAATAGGAGAAATTAAAAATTGCAATTATGCAAACACCCACTGCCTTGACGGGTCTACCATTTATACTCTTTTGGGGGGGGGGAGGGGCGAAACGGTCACCACTTCAAAGGCGATTAACTCCGCATGCCTCTCCATGTGAACCGCACAGCGTGATTTCTCAACACGCTTAAATAGGTACATATAATGTCAGTTCATATGTCCGTCCATATGTGCATTGAAATGTGCATTCATATGTGCGTTCAAACATCCGTTTATACATCCGTTTATATATGTGCTCATATACACATGTGCATATGCAAATGTACAAAATCAGCAGACATTCACGTCCTCACTTGCGCATACCCTCATTTTCTCACTGGGTGGTGCAACCCATCAACAAAACTGCCAAGCATGCAAAACGTACAAAAAAGAGGAAACAATATTTTTTAACTCTGTTCAGGTGGGAGAAACACTGGAAAGGCTGATCACATATGCGCAGAAAACGACCGTTGCAGGAAAACAGTTTGAGCTTCTTGAGTACATATCAAGATGTTGCACAGATATAATGATAAGCACAGCTGAAGGAACACCACGGAAAAAAAATTAATTTGTGGACTTTTTTGCATGTAGTATTATTTGCCCGGGGAGTACATATAAATGAATATTTATACATGCAAATATTTATATATTTTTATATATGCGTAAATTCGTTCAAAAATATACACGCGAGAAGCTCAAAGGAAGGGAATTTAAAATGGTCACAAACGACAACACACGCCAAAAAAGAGAAAAAATTTATATATGAACAAATATATATAAACGCGTGTAAACGAAGTTATACATTTTTTTCACATAAATTTTTATACAAATACTTAAAAATATTTTTTTTCTCATTGCTGTAAAATTTTTCCCAATGATGATGAATTATTTTATCTGCATTTCATCGCAAAGAATTTAGTGGTCTCATTTTTACATGCAACAAAAAAAAAAATATATTTTTTTTTTATATAGCTATATGATAGATTAAACCTAAATATATTTTTTAGCATTAATCACAAGGCTCCTACATACTTTAATGTTTTATCCTCTTGATAATTTCTTTCTTTTCAATAAAGAATTCATTTTTAACATTTCGGAAATGAGAAACTCAAAACGTAGGACGAAAAAAATAAAGATACACGAGAAAGCTCGCCCATATGCAATGTTAGTGGGTATATATTTTTGCTTTGAAACAACGGACGTTTGTACGCTCAAATATGTAAGTGAATACTTAATCACATCCTAACTGCAACATAAATGCGTAAAATATCCCGCAGTACAAAGAACAAATATATGAAAGGGTGAAAAAGCCTTTTTCCTGTTTTTCTTTTCCTTTTCATGATAGCGAAAGGGAATAAATGTATGTGTTTAAAAAGTGCGTATACATATCGTCATGAACGTAGCTATGTATGCATAAACACATGCTTTTATCTATGTGGAATGTCACGTGAAGGAACAAGTTTATGTAAATACAGGCACAATTTTACTATGTAAACATATAAGGTGTAAAATTAAAGCAGACGTTTATGTAGCATCCTTGTTTTTTCTTTTTTTTTTTCTCTTTTTGCGCCACGTTCACACAAGTGTTTCTTAAGTTCAAACGACATACTTAATTTCGTGTTAAGCTTATCCTTCGACTGTGCTTCTTTCTATTCCTCCTATGTAGCTTTACATACAAAATGTCATATGAAAAAAAAAAAAAAATAGCCAAAAGTTGTGTATGCCTATATGTAAATATGCATCTACACAATCATTTCCACAATTGCTAGTGGTTATTTTGAAAAATTCTGCTTAATTACATTTTCGTGCATTCTATCAGGGTTGTGCTTCCCCGTATTTATTTGCATCTATTCACATTTAATTAAATATTAACGAAGGAAAAACCGTTGTCGTGGTATTCCATGCCCGCACACACCGTTGCAGAACCTGCATTCCATAAAAATATTGTGGCGGAGGTGTAAAACGGCTGCATATTTGTTCACCTTTCATTTTAAAATAATTCCTCCGCGTTCGTCAATATTTAGTTGTCATTCCTCGTTATTTCCTATTTTCATTTTTTGTTGTTTCTCGCAATTTTTTGCTGTTTCTTCGTACCATCGCGCGTTTTATTTCATTTTTTCCACACCCATAGTGAATACGCCGTCAAAAAGAGAGCACCTTTTAGATCGCGAAACGATACACCATCTTTGGATGGGTAATTCCTTAACAGCGATCACCACACATAGGAATGGGCACAACTACCCCCACGAGTGTGAGGGAAAAATTAAGGAAAAAGAAAAGGTGCGAAAAAAGAAAACAAAGGAAAAGAAAGTAAAAGAAAAAGGAAAGCTAAACATCTGTACCGCCACATGTTCGAAGGATAAAAATTAAACACACGCAATTCCTTCACGTTGCACATACGCATAGCAACACATAAACACGCGCACCTTCACGTGTAGACATTTATGCCTACACATGCGTCAACTAAAAAAACAAACAAGGTGTCTAAAATGAATAAGCCACCACCATCCCTGGGAACGCGCATTTACTTTTTAACCTACCCATATTTCATCCCCTTGATGTATGAGAACAAATTGTGTAATGTGCTTTGTAGCAGAGATACACACCCATACACCCGCTGTAGGTTTGATAGCTAGACCTAATATGCACCTCCAATCGATTCATCATTTATAAGTAGATCGACTCATACGCGCGAGGAGGAGATATATGTGCCCTCGTGAAAGTTCCTTACGCCGTTGTGAAACCTCACTGAACCGGAAAAATGTCTGCGTAACTAGTGCAGCATAGTACAACACAATGGCATGTGCCCCCCCTCCACAGATGCTTTCCTTCTGCGCATATATCCATTTCGCCGTACACTTTCATCTTGCACATTTGTGTAAGACCCACTTTTTGCAGTCCTCTCCTTCGCTTCCCCCGCCCCCTGTTCTTTTTTTTTTTAAATAAAAAATGAGAAAAGGGAAACCAAGGCATGTACCAATATTTCTACGAGGGGAAAATAAAAATATATTTTTTACATTTTTTTCATATTTTATGTCAAGAAATGAGTTAGATATCATCTTTGAGCATTACGATATCGGATTAATTGTTCTCACGAAAATTCACAACATAAGAAAAAAATATGAAGATGAAAAAAATAGCATGAAGAATGATGACAATAACCTGGACAAAGAAGATGCGGAGTCGTTTGAACAAGAAGTCAGATCCTTCTTCCTGAACTATAAGATGGACCCTCCACATGGCCAAAATGATGACACAGAGAATGGGAACAATAATGGCCATAAGAACGATGGAAAGAATGTCATAAATGATCAAATGGATAGAGACAACTCGAACAATTCAGGCGTTAGGAAGAGTAATTCCTTTCCATCCACTGCAAAGACAGAGGGGAAAAAACGAGAAGGCGATACTAAGGAGCTTCACAGTGTATCGGAAACAGCGCCTCAAAAAGTTGACCACAGGGATAACAACAGTTTTGTGCAGAGTGCCAAACAGAATACCGCCCAAGATGCAGGTATTAATCGAACTCCACATACCAATGCCCATCAAACAACTTGCAACGAAGTTACCAACAAAAGTATGTTAAAATCAGAAGGAACAACTTACAATCATGAAATGTGCCGAAGAAACATAAAATTAGAGGTGGAACAAAGCCATGGTGAAAATGAGTCGAGAGTAAGAGAGCACCCGGAACAGGTAAATAACACCAGAACTAACGGTCACAACACATTGAGCTCAAATGAGAATCCTTCCCTTAAGCTAAAATATTTAAATCGTGCTAGCCATAACCTGATAGAAACAAAAAAAAGAAATGAACAGGAAATAGGAAAGATTATCAAAATAGAGACAAATGGTGAAGAGAAAGATAAAGGCCAAATGAGGACGGGTCAAATGTGTCAGAATATGCATGCGCAGAAGCACCCACAGAGGGAGAAACAAGGAGGAGGATCTAAAAATGGAGAGGGCAGAAAGGAAATCAGAGGGGGGGAACAACGCGTGGCGGTAGAAGTGAAAAAGGAAATTGTGCGAAATGAAGCAGACCAGGGTGGAAGTAGCAAAGATGGTGAAAACCCAAATGGTGAACACACATATGGTGAACACACAAATGGTGAACACACAAACGGGGAAAACCCACACGGGGAGCACCCAAACAACGCAAGCAATCATTACAGGGGTGAGAAGATAGAACCCAGGAGAGAGCCCCATGACACCATTTTCCCCGAACGAAAGAAAAACGAAATTTACAAAAAATTCAGCAAAAGAATCAAGAGAAAAAAAATTAACCAGTTTGTAGATCACCCAGACGAGCACTGCTTTTACATCACGGATCTGTGCAAAAAGGGAACCATGCTATCGCTCAAGAAGAACGAATTTACCAACCAGCATAGAGATAAATATAAATTTCCCTTTTACCCGAATTTTACAAACCCTCTAGGCACCAACCAATACCTCCCATTCATTGGAGAAGTACAGCCTTTAAACAATACTCTCATGAAACTCAAATTATTTAAGCAGCTAAATGAAAAAACCCTCACCCCAGGCACCCTTAATCAATTAGGTCACCCGCAGAATAGTAAAAAAAAAAGATCATCTAATTCATGTGCCTCATTTGACGAATACGACATTTTACAAAGCTGCTACCAAGTAGATAAAAATGACATGTCTAACCACATCTACACCCTCGATAACGTCGAAAGTGTAGTTTATAATACCTGTGACTCTTCATCCTTCATCAATTTACAAAATATTGCTTGCGACGTGAAAGAAGTGGACGTCCCAGCTGGCGGAAGAAATGCAAGCAGCCAAAGCGAGACACGTGCCCTCAGCTTTAGCAGCATGAAGGGGGATTACGAGAAGGGAATTGTTGAAAATAAGGACGAAAAACACAGAGGGGACGCCTCCGCCAAGGGATGCTATGACAAGCGTGCTGCAACAAATAATAGAACTGATGAGGGTGATGCAACCAATGGAAGAGGTGACCATCGCATCACCGCCCAAAGCAGAAGTGATCCATGTAAAAGATTAAAAAACGATCAGCACGATTTCCAGAAGAAAAACCCACTGCATTGGTGGGGCAATCTCGCAACAGGGAAACCCACTTATAGGGAGAAACAAAGAGAAGCAACAGAACAGATCAGCCCAATAAGCCATTTTACCCACCTCGTAAAACGCGAACCGACACTCCTCACGACCGATCATCACCACAAACTGTACAACAAAGGAAATTATATTTTATGCTCAATTGATCCCAATGCTGTGGCAACCCCTGACCACAAGAATGAACACTTTCTCAATATAACCACCCACTTGGAAGACAACATGGCGGGCAATAGCAGCTATCCAAATAGTACATACCCACAAAATCCACAGTGCTCAGCGTACCCACAATGCTCAACGTACCCACAGTGCTCAGCATACCCAGAATACTCAGCATTCCCAGCATACTCAGCATTCCCAGCATACTCAGCATTCCCAGCATACTCAGCATACCCATCGTACTCATCACTCCCTTTCAATTCAATTTTGCAAGGAAGTCACACGATAAGCAGCCACCTTAGCAGCAATAACGTGGAGAATTATTTCACCAGCCCGGATGGCACAAATTATAGGATTATAAATATGAGTTTCAACCCCAATAGCAGCATCCCAGCAAATGTGTACAACAGCCCTGTGGTGAACCCCCCCCATAAGGGTATGTACCCCATGAGTAGTAACAATTATATCCTTAACAGAAACAGAATAGGCATATTCTCTGATGAGAACACTCTCACGGATAATCCCCTTCCAAACTGCAATTTAAATGTTAGCTGCTTCAAAAATGACTTATTTCATGCAAGAAAAAGTTCTTCTCATAATAATTATTACCACCATTTAAATCCATATTCCATTTTCAAGAATAGTAATGATCCAGGTATAACCATCCCCAATTATTACAGCAATGGTTACACCAGAATGAACAACCGAAGCAGTAGTTACACTAACGGAAGAATACCCAACATGGCTCTTTTCTTCGCAGATAGGCAATACATAGATACGTTTGCAGAAAATTACACGAAACGAAGTTTCCTTGATAGGAATCCTTCCAACCAAGACCCTTCATCGCAGATGTGTAACCACAACTTCGCTCCTTGCATGTGTAACGGAAATAAGCATCTAAACCACCAGACAAGCGGCAGAAATAGTCTGTTCGATACCAATCAGTACACTGCCAATCACATTGGAAGCACTTCGCATAGGGACAAAAAGAGAGGCAACACTCACAATCTATCAGTAACAAACCGTAATCAACTATTCAACGTATCATACAAGGATAATATTAATCCATTTGGCACATCAATACCTGGGAAGTGTTTCCGCAACACCAGTGCAATCAACTTGGAGAAGCAGCCTACCCGTTCTGCGAACATTTTAATCAACGTCCAAAATGAACCTGGACAAGGAATAAAAAAAATCCAATCGCTGCTAACTGATTCGTCAAGTGGCCAGATGTGCTCATTTAAAGATGGATTGTCGACGGTGAATAGACCGGCAAGCCTCCATGACGTTGCCGTGCATTATCTTAGCCATGAATTACCCATTATAATTGAGAGCTGCGATGCAGTCCACGATGCTGGCAACGATACAGGAGGAAAGCCCGGCAAAACTGTTAAACAAAAAATAGGAGTCAAACACACAGACGCAGTCCAGGGCGGAGAAAAATGGAGCCCAGATCACCACGTTGAAGGTAAGCATATAATCAGGCAAGGAAGAAGCCCCAGTAATAACGGAGAAGCAACGCAGGTAAACCCCAACAGCCACCCGTCTCTCACAGAAATAAATTATACAGATATCCGCAATCCCAATAGCGAGGAAGCGCATCAAAACGCAGGCCCAAATTATGCATTGACAAAGAAGTTGCACAGGGGAGAAAACAAGGAGTCAGGAAATGCAGGGGATCTAATCTGTGCAGAGGAAGTCCGAACAGATTTTTCCCACAACAATAAAACAATGAGAAGGTATAGCAACAGACCAAACTTGGAAAAGCATGAGAAGGAGTATTTCCACTGGATGCGCATGGGCGAAGTGAGTAAACAGAGAGCCGAATTAGGGGGCGCCCCCAACCACGTCTTTAACCCTGACGTTGATCAGGAGCAGCAACAGAAGCATCGGTACCACCACCAATCGCAACAGCTGGATCTTCCCCAGGCAGAGGATCCCCACTTTTGCGCGAACGCGCAACACGAACATCTCAATGAGAAGGGCAATATCTTCCCGTCCGCTTCCAACCAGCGGTACAGCCCCAAGTTGGAAGTCCCCATTATCCCCCTCTACACGTATGAGCAAGACGACGCAGGGAATGAAAAGAAAACCAACAGCAGCAACAGCGAAGTAATTATGTGCCCGCCTACGTACCATGTGAATTACTTCCCCCATCCGATAAAAAGCGAACCCCTTTTTGATTTCCAAAATGGGTATAATCAAGTGAGAGAAAAAAATAAGAATGCGCTAAATTACCATGTTGAGAAAGATAATTACACACCTGACCTTAACAACACGGACCAGGTTCTCCTTGAAAGCACCACAGAAAGTATAATTCCCTACATGAATGAGCCCTCACCATCGCTACAATTACACAAAAAGGACGAACTGAGTGACCCCCTTTTCTTCAACACCAATGAGCAAAGAAGGGACACCAACAATGCCATAAACCATGTAAACTATTTCCCATTGCAAAATGGATACTACAATAAGGAAGACAAATACAGTAGAATTAAAGACATCAACAGAATGCTCGTTCAAAATAGTGAAAGTTACGTTTTAACAAAGCAGGAAATTTATAGGAATGCCACTCATAACAATGTACACTTGCAATCACATGGTATGAATAACTTTACACTTTCGATGAAGAATGATGAACTGGTGGACTGTACGATGGACGGAAATGTGAATGTGGACATCATAAGGGACGCCCTGAACAACAGTGGCGGTAATACCCTCAACGCGGACCTCCGCAAAAGCATGGCCAGCAATGCGATTAACAGAATGGAGGCGATTAGCGCTGTAAACACGATCAACACCATTAACACCATTAACACCGTCAATACGGTCAAAACTGTAAACAACATGAACATCTACACCAACAGCGTTGTAGACGAAAAGATAAAGCGAAGTGAATTCCCAGCTGAAAACATCGACTACCCACAGGGCGACGTAATTGTGAACAACTACCTGGTGGATTCCCACTTGAACACGCCACAACAGTTGCACTATTACGAAGAGGATCATATGACCCCCACGAACTTTCCACACCTGAATGATCATTATACGAAAAATAAATTTCTATGTTTGGAGAATAAAGATTATGCTGAACCTATCAACATGGCACCAGTGCAGCTTACTCAACAGGATAATTACGACAATACAATTAACACCAATGTAGAAGAGCTAAGCATTTTCTATCCCTATCACGTGATGGGTAGGCAAAACGATGACCATCATAGTTATATGCCCTACGATTCTAACAACAACAATGAACAGCTGAATCCAAATTCCTCCTCTTATGGCGGCAATGCAGACAATATGAACCCATTTAACGATGATGAGCTAAATGTTTCATACAACAACTGTTACTTAACCGGGTACAACATGGATAATTATTACGACGACCCAAATGAACGCAACGTGTATGAACAGGGCCTACTTAACCAATTTAAAAGTATCCATGGGGAAAACCCCTTCCAGTTTTACAACCCATTAAGTGCGTATGCAGAAGGGAGCGTCGACAAAGACGGGTTCTCCTGCAGACACGTGAAGGAGAGCGCGAACATGAATGCGCACAGCATTGAGCACATCAGTGAGCACAACAATGATCACACCCGTGAGCACAGCATTGAGCACACCAATACACACACGAGCATGATAGTGCACAGCGTAATCGCGCCGCGAGTGGGGGAACCCCCCGACCACTCTAACAACAGGCTGGATACCTTCGACCAGCACGCTGAAGCGAAAACTGATGGAGAAAATAACAACGCTAGTGCAGGAAGCGGTATCCGAAATGGAAACAATATCACCAATAGCAACGATAATGAAGACGGCACGATAATCCACACACCCACCTTTTACAATCACGCGACGAACAGCCTATATAGGAAAGCCAATCTGGAAAACAAAAAGAACATGAGCGAAAACAACCCAGACTATTCTCGAACGCCAAGAAGCGACAGCTTTAACAATATAAATGAAAAATATCAGCCATCACAGCTAGACAGAGGTAACAACCTATACGCCAGTACCCAAAGCAACATTACTAAAAACAATTCTCTATGCGACTTCTTTCAGAGAGGAAATAATGATAATTACGAAATGATTGCCAATCTAACACCTAGAGAGTCACCCAACTCTTACATTAATGCTACCAATAACAAAACACCTATGACCAGCTTCAATTCGAATGTCACCGCTGAAGTGAGGGATTTTAACAACAGCGCAGATGTGTCCAATGTCCACACAACAGAAGACATAACAAATATTTTTACCAACAGCGTAGAACAGGACAAATGGGACCACTTCTTAGATCACACGAATACTATCTACCATGATCCCACCGTGTACAATTTTCATGACTATTGTAGTGGCCAAAACAGTGTGGAAATTAGAAGCCATATGCAGAATCTACTACCTTATAACAATTTGGTTAGCTCAAATGACATTCTCCCAAGCAATCTCAATGGCTCTGTAAGAAAATACACTAACGGGATGACCGACCAAAGCAACAGCAACAGTTGTTACACAGATACTGTGACTAACTACAACCAGTGGAATACTTGTAAGAGCATACCAGTAACCAATTTGAGCTTAACGAAAATGCAAAATGGAAGTATAGGAAAAGACAGCTTCCCCAGTGATGTCCTCCCTTTTAGTTACCGTAGACATGCCCATACGAGTGATAATAACAGGACGGATAAACGGTTTAACCAGTTGTGCGGCGACCCAACGAGTGAAGATAGATTTGCCATTGTAAAACAGGAAAAGGAGTTTCCCACGGATAGAGGTAGAAATTCAGATGAACAAAATGACGCACAGGTGTGTGGCCCTCATAACGGCGGAGGCACGTACGGTCCAGAAAATATTCCCCTCCAACAGATCATAGGCTATTTCAACCCATATAATAACAGCTACAACGTTATGCATCCCGTAAATTATCGCCATAATTTCTTCAATGGAGAAAATTTCCATCCAGATATTGCTCCCCACAATTTTAACCAAATGAACGACCATGACGAAAACAGCGCCCTGGGTTCTAAGAGCCCATTTCTGTGCATAAACAAAGAACCCACATCTGGACAAGCAAACAGTGCCATTACGTACGACATGACTAACGAAATGAACCCACTCGTAAGCACTTCACAGGAGAGCGATTACAACACCAACTGCTATAATCTACATAATGGGGTGGAAGTAAAGAAGGAAATATTCTCAAACGATTTAAAAGACACCACACCTTTTGATAGCTATCAAAATGGGTACCATCTAACATTTGAAGGAAATGCGGATAAACGAAACGCACCACTCAATCACAGCCATCACGCATATTCTCCTAATCTCCGTATGAACAACTCGTGTCAGAACGCGTACGATGCCACATCAAATGAGCTCCTAAATTACAAACATCAACCGTGTAATAATACAAACGACTTAAATGCAGTGGGAAACAATTTGATGAATGTCATTGGATTAAACAAGATGTGCAAACTCAGAGACAATCTATACGGCATGCCACATTTGAGAGAGGAGAAACGGAAAAATAGAACACGATCAAGTTATCCAGTCAACGGAGGGAGCAATAACACAGAAGAGAATAACCCAATTACCGCAACATATATGAACAATCCAAACAAATTGATCACTCCGAAGGAGGAGAGGACGGAAAATATAAATTTCTTGGTTCCCTGCACAAGTAGGAGTAAGAACCGAAGCAGCACAGACAAGTTAAGCTCCTTTTTTGGTAACACGGTTGTCAGTAGAAACTGCCTGAATAATAAGAACTGCTCCTTGCAGAAGCATAGTGCCTTGTGCAACACTTTACGAAATGGAAGCAGTCTTGTCAGTAGAGAAATTGTCGACCACGATCCGGTGAGCTGGAATTTCCTGAGGAATAATAATTATAATACCTACATGTATCTGTTTTATTTATATAAACAAATTCAGAACAGCAATCACATCAACAATAAAAATGTAGCAGATGGCACAAATGATTGCAGTGGAAGCGTGTATGTCCGAAAAAACTTAATGGATCTGGATAAACTGCACATCCCCTTGTGCAATAGTAGCATCCCCGATGACACGGACGAGGGACGCGAAAAGTACGCTAATGAGGAACCCCTAAGCAGCCAGAAAAAACGAACCCAACAAAGCAGTGAGACACACCCCGAAGATGCATTCCAAAATGTGCCCCCACAAAAAACAAACCAGGACAGCAAAAACCATTACATAGAAACACAAAAATCAGTTAACAACAAACCTTTCGATGTAGACTCAGGTAAAAATGTGACCAACGAAATAAGGAGCTACCTCCAAAATTATCAGAACCAACTAAACTGCATTAACAACGTTAAAGATACCTTAACCAATTGTAATGTAAATAACGTATGTGTCCTCAATAAAAATTATCCACCAAATTACCCTTCACATTTATTAAACTGCAACACGATGGGTAGTAACCCGCTAAGTAGCAACCCGCTTTGCCGAAATGTATTAAACACTGTCCACCCGTCACAGCATGGTAATTATAGTACACACTATTTGGATGAAAAGAATAAGCTGTTATTAAATGAGGATGGTAAAAACCACCTAAGCAGTAACATTAACCTAGCCTCGAACCAATTGAAGAACACCCTCCACAATGACGGTAGAACCCCAAATACTGCCAGACGCCTCGACATTCCTCTGATGAATTATTACAATTTTCAGTTGTTACTCAACTACCTTAGGGAAAAACAGATCTACAATTCGATGAACCAAAACGCTGCACAGGCTGGCACTGATCTGAGAGGCAAGAGCCATCGCGGCGATGTGACTGCCAAAACGAACGGGATCGACAACAGCAACCGAAACGACTACGACAGTAAGAACAGCGGTGATGGCAAAAGCACCCCCAAGGACGGTGCGAAGAATGCCGGGAAAACAAATGCCAAAGGGGGGAACGCCAAAACTTCGAGGAAGCACAGCTATTCTATATCCTCCGTGGGGTTCAGCAACAGAAGCAAGAGGTAAGTCCAGGGCGCCCCGTCCCTGCCAACCCATATGTGTACGTGTATGTATATCTATATCCATATATGTGTATGTTAATCCACATGCCAAGCGCCATCACAGCGTGCTAATCCTTTTATGGGGAAATCCTCCCTAACACATAACCTTCACCCCGCGCAGATGGACCATTTGCCCCTCTTACGTCTGCTGCAACAGCGCCCTCTGCAGATTCAAACTCACGTGCAATTTCAAGTTCTTGCAATTCAACGAGGATTATAATACGTTTAACACCCCATGCGCTATATACGACTGCTACAGAAATATTATGAACAAACATAATTACTTTACCTCCACGTTGTGCCCACAACAAACTTACCTATCCAAACACTCAGTACAGGTACCCACTGATATATTTTCCACGTACTTACCTAGAAAAGTACTCACAATAGTGCACACATACATATGTGCATTTTTATATACTTACATATCCATGCTTATTTCCCCGCCGCAGCAACACGAAACGATTTTCAACGTGTACTGGCACCTGCTAAACAAGGAAAAGTATCAGTACATACAAAATATTATCCTGTTCCTGGACAGCAGTTTGTACACGAGAGCCGTGTGGTTACTAAAAAGGGGTTACAGCATGGACGACTTGCAAGTCCAGAAGGCGGAAAGAAAATTGATAAAGTTAATGCTGCTAGTTTTCAAATTTACCCATGAATACAAAGATGACCCTGGTAAATACGAGCATATCAAATCCTTCCTCTATTCCCTGAAGGGCAGCCACATCAATTTTGAACTCATGAATCGCTTCCTCTTCTATTGAGCGCGCCTTCGGATATCCGCCCCCACGCATGCACACGCATAGATGTATGTCCCTGCCTATGTCTACGTCTATCTATCCATGTGTGTATATAGATACCTATCTGTGTGTATGCCTATTTGTGTGCGCGCCCCTTTTTTACAAATTCGTACACTACGCATGTGCGTCTCCCCAATATCAACCACCCCCGCTCAAAATATATGTACATATCCTCACGTATGTGCAGATGTACCAACACCTATCCCATGCTACACTGTATGTGTTTTTGTGAGAAGAGCACTATGCAAAAGCGTACAGCCCCTCCTGACGCTAGTATTTTTTTCCTGCAAAACCACCGCAAAATTACGTCTGGTAATGCTAAAAAACATAATTAGACCTTTAAAATTTAGTAGACACTTCAATTACAGATTAGGAGACCCCAATTTTACTCATTCGGCTCTTTTCAAAGGGGCCACATTCTTTCTGCTGATGATTAACACGCGGAAGAGGCCCATAGAAAAAGGGAAACAATTCGATGAAGTAACCATTTTGACCTTTCTTTTAACCATAATTTTTTCTTTTCCCATAAACGGCCTCTTTTCTTGGGGCCATGTCACTTAAGTTAAGCATTGATGGGTGTACAACCCACAACGGACAAAGTCAACCACGAAAGAATTAAAACGATGCTGCTTAAAGGTTGAAAGAAATACACAAAAAAATTGAGCAGCTTTCAATGCCGCTGCAAATGCCGATATTGCTATCTCCACCTCCCCATTGCAGTGATGCTTAAACGAGCGCCTTCAATTTCACTTGATCAACAGAAAGGTGGCAACAAAAAACTGCAGCAAGCAAATGGGAAAGAAGCAAATCAGCAGCCTGTTCTTCTTTATAAACTTCGCCAGAATGAGGATGCAATCTGATAAAAAAAAAAAAAAAAAAAAAAAAAAAAACTTAAGTATAATTGTGCACATATTTACATATGTACAAAATAAAAAAACGCACTTTACAATTCCGACTCGAATCCAGTGCTGCAATCTACTCAATTCATGGAACTGCCGCATTGCTTCCCCAGTTCAACACTCATGCGCAATGCTTACTGTACGTGGACCAGACGATCGACCAAAGGGAAAATAAAAGCCGCAGCATCCGACAAGGCACGAGCAAATTCACGACGGAGGAAAACACCAGCGGAAATTGGGCATAGCTAATGATGCACAGAAGCTGAAAAAAGTGTCTAAATTCGCGATGAAACGGGAGAAATACGAATGTGTCCACCCGTAATGATAAATGTAAGCACGTGCCCCAGCGGAATGTGTTCTTTTAAACATTCCCCCCACAGTGGGCACAGTTGAGGCAACTATTCCGAATGGTGAGAAAAGACTACGCTCCCCTTACGTATTTGTTTGCAGCAGGGATAAATTGAGGGAAACCAGAATATGTCCAACGATGAAGGAAACAAAAAAATATGCAAAGGTGTTCTTCTTGTCAGAGACTTCCTTATCTAAAAATATGATTCTTCGGTGGAGAAAAACAGGGGGTGGCAGAGTGAATGCCTGTACACACCTTCACATGTACGCACATATGTTCATATGCACGTGGTCCTGAAAAGACCCAAATGGGCCGCCTCGTAACTTAGGACATTGTCCATAATGATGGGACACCCCCCTCCGCCACAATCAGTAAAAATTACATGGACAGTGTTATGTAGACAATAAAAGATCCCCATAAATCCCCTAAATGAAAGGAGTAAAAAAAAAAAAAATAAATAAAAATCATAAAATTACACACGATGATGCTGAAAATTCATATGAATGGAAATAAAAAAAAAAATGCACATATGTACTTCTCTCCAATTCCTTTCTCTCACAGATATTCCAAATAAGAATTACATTTCTTTACGGTGTTATCGTCATCGTACTGATGAAAGCAGATGTGCAATATCTTCTTGTAGATACTTTTCGCGTCTCGTATCTGCGTTTTGATTGCAACGGTGAAGCGGGAAAAAGGAACCAAAAAAAAAGAAGAATTTACACAAATATACATATATTAGCAACGCGGCAGGACGCCAGATGGCTCGCTGCTACAAAATCAAGATGCGAAGTTATATCGCCCTTCTGGGAAACTGCGGCGATTTTCCCCTTATCGCTTCTTCGCATACATACACATGTATATATGCCAATATATGCACACTGCGCGACTAATATGTTGGCAACGAATTGGAGAGCTTGCCATTTTTTATTTTTCAAACCACTGTGTCCTTAACAGGCTCATCCATGGTGAACTCATAATTCGTAAAATGTGGAACTATAAAAAAAAAAAAAAAAAAAATGAACGTGTTACCACGGAGATATGTCAGCTGCGAAAACTATATCGAACGGGAAGAGCTTCTCAGGACGACCTGATGGTTACCTGTTATCACCATGATGCACACCTTTCTTGTTATGTTCCCTTGTCAGATTCTCTTGCGAGTTGCACGTGTCTGTGTCTATTATTTTCTCTCAGCATAGAGCGTGTCCTGCTGGAGCGCACTCTCCTTTATGTGTTGGATAGTATTATATGGATACACATTAGCATACACATGCGTACGTGGTTCTCTCTTCTTTTTTTAAAATGTTCAGCGCGCACAGCAAGTGAGTTCCCTCTGGGTTAAACCAACTGCACTGGCACTGTTTCGCTGCTTCTTTTTACACTTCAACTGTGCATTCCTTTTCATCATTTTTTTCCTTTTTTTAGAGGCTTCATCCCTCTTTGCATGTTTCCTCGTTTTGTAATTTTAAGTAAACACTTTTTTGTGCTATCTCACGCATGGTTACTTAAAATTAACACTTATTTAGCTCTCTCTGTTTCACCAGCTTATTTTTTTTTTTTCTTAACTTGTTCGCTCTGGCAGTTTAATCTTGCCTTGTTTCGTTTAATTTTTTTCTATTGCATGAGTTATAACATGCCATTCTTGTCATTTTTAATTTCGCCTATGAGTTAGCACTTCATTTTTCTTCAAGAGCGCGAGTGACGCGTATACAGATGTATAGGTACATATATGTATGCCTTATCCACACGGATATCTTCCCCTTTTTTTTTCTTTTTTTTAATTGGTTCAAGCCTCTAACACGAACGGTAACTACTGGAAAAAAGCGTTAAGGGGGAATTCCCATTTCTGCTTTCAGGAAATGCCCAGAACTTTAAGACGTTTCCTTTTTTTTCCGTTCAAATCTTTTTAATGGAAAGAAGTAATTTTTTTTCTTTTTTTGCCCAATTAACATAAGTGCATTTAAAAAGGAAAAAATCATATGAAGATTGCACCCATGAAGATATATGCTACCTAAGCAGGAAGGAAATTCCCTACCTATTGACAACGCATATATCACCATGTTGCATCTCAAATGGCGGTTAAACGGCCTATGTGACAAGGGAGTGCCCCTTGTGTCTGCGGAAGGGCCGGAACCACCCGCAAGTCCATACAAAAGTGTATACACATACACCTGTGCAAATGCCCGCAAGCCATTTTCTCTGCCTTATAAAACATCCTAACATAAAAAAAAAAAAAAGGGAATGCAAATAAACAGGGGCACTGCTTTCCCATAAATGATAAGTTGACTGAAAGAGGAAGCCGGATACCTTAAGGAAACCAATTGAAAGGCGATTCAACTAGGTGTAATGAAATTGCAAAATTTTAAATCCCTAAAGGTTCCACCTTTTAACACTTCCCACACATCTACATTTCCATGCCGCCACCCCGCATTATCATAACCAGCTCATTGGGTGATGAAAAAATTGCAGCAGAATTACTAATGTTTTATCGAACCCCTAAAAGAAAATAAAGCAATGCTATTTCAGCCAAACTGTTTTGCGTAACTGTAGGGAAAAAAAAAAAAAAGTTAGTCCTTTCACCTAACGGTGCACTAGCAAAAACGGAGGTGGTGAAAAAAGGATCATAAGGAACACGGTTGATCCGCTGGAAAGGTATTTTGTCAGAGGGTAGACTGGAAAAAATAGCGCACAAATATACCTATATATATATGTGTGTACATTTACCTACAGAATTACGTACGCTTATTTGCACACCTCTGTAGAAGCATGAGCATTCCGACATGTTGGCGTGCAAGCAGGTGAGCACAGCCCCGCAGGCATACTTCTACCCAGGAAGAAACGAGTAAAATGCACATCCACCTTCTATTTTCCAAAAAGGCGCTGCACTAGGATGATCCCTTTGTGGGGAGAACGTACCTAACCACACATTCAGCATTTAGAGCATTGCTGTTTTTTCCACTTTTATGGGTGTATGTACACCTAGCTCGCGTGTGCGGCTGACAATCGAGCGAACACAGCAGGGTGTTCTAAAAATGTGCGAAGGCAACTGATTATTTTTCTAAATCGTGCAATGGGATGCTGCAAAGCGGTAGGATACGTTATACTGCGTTATGTTGTGTTAAGTTATGCGATGTTATGTTATTCCATGCTATGTTATGCCATGTTATGTTATTCTTTTTTTTTAGAATGTTCATATTTTTTTCAAGTTTTCCATTCATTTTGAATGACAGATGACCGTACTAATTCCTCTACCTTCCCCTCTCTCTTTTTTTTTTTTCTTCTTTTTCCCTCGAGTAATGAACTGTCAACGTAGTGTAGCTACAATGTTGACGAGCATTTAAGCATATGTACACATGTGTGCACATATTAGCCCTTTTTTGTATTTCCCCTTCATAATTCTTTGTAGAATTATAAATCAAATAAGGGTACTACAACATCAGTGATTAGAACCCGTTTCTGTGTATTTGTTCTGTCTCTATGTAGAACAGCAACATATACATGTCTAGGCGTAAAACGTATATTTTTCCGATTTCCATATTTCGGTTTCCCTTAAGGGTTTTCCTCACGGTTCATGTGTAACCAAGCTGCAGCGTCCTGCCTGACGGCAACTGCTATTCGCTCCTCTGCACCTGTTTTTTTTTTTTTTTTTTTTCTCTCCACCTGCTACGCTTTCTTCCCCTGTTACACCTCTCTGCTTTTTCTTAAAATGAACTGTGAAGACGAGAAGGAAAAAATTAATAACTCTGTGACGGTTTACACGGGCGAAAAGAGGAGCGAAAAAAAACTTCCCTTTTTCAACGGATTTGATGACTTCAAAATCGATTATTCTTTCCACAAAAGAAAAAAGTCTTCTTCTGGTGCAATAAAAAACTCATTACACGATGGGAATGATAGCAACTGGGATGATAAAAAAGACGATCTAAAAAAGTTGATTCAAATTATAAACCATAACTACATCGATAAACATTTTTATTTTAAAAAATTAAGCATTCACGATTTGTACAAAATATTTGTCTACTCAAATTTTTTAACAAAGTCATTAATTTTATATCCTTCTTTGATTCCTCATTTTGAGGGTATTATTGAGAAAGTGAAAAAAATAAAAAAGGAAGCTACCTTTCCAGGAGTCGAGGGTGACCATTTTGTGTTTCCTCCCCTCGATTCACCCCCCAACGAGGGTCATCGGCTTGGGGCGAGCAGATTCATTCAGACTGCCGCCTTTAGCAGTGGTCCAGTTAAAAATGAAAGAAATGAGAGGGAAAATGCGTCACAAAATGGAGCGGAACAGACGGCCCAACATACGGCGCAAAATACCACACAAACCGGGGAAAAGAAAGCCTTTCTGCTGGGCATCGGAAAGGACGCCAGGTCGAGGAACAGTTTCATATCTACTGAATTAGACCAAGCAGAAAACGACATTGGGAAAGGCGCGAACACACGAGGAAGCAACACATATCGCACAAGAAATAACCATAAAGGGGCGCCTACCGATGCTGGAAACACAAACTGTGACAAAATAAACACTGGGTCATTCGCCAAGCCTGACGATACAGATAAAAAATTTCCCAATTGTAATTACAAAAGACAAGTAATAGAACAAAAGAAGAACACAGACTTCTTTCCATATGATGGACCATCCAATTATGCACCTAAAAATGTAGAGATACAAAATGTTGCTCACAACTCTAAAGTGAACGTGAAGACCCCCCGTCCTATCCATAATAGCCACACGAAGAATGCCAACTGTGAGTACGATCGAAGTAATGGAAATAATGCCATAAGTAGAGACAATCCTAGCCTGTCCATCCCATTAGTGGACAAAAATGTTCGTGTTTATAAAAACATAAATGAATATGACATAATTGAGCTCAAAATAAGCGCTTCTTTTAACAACAAATATATATGCCGCTATATAGGTAACATTTCGCTAGCTAGCAACAGGATATTTGTACCTCCTTTTTTTTTTTTTTTAAACTGACCCACAGTCGCTTGTTCCCTCTCTTGTGCTAATTCTTTTTTTTTTTTTCTCCCCTCAGGCATCCACAGCGGAATGACGTTATACAACATACACAGATGCATCTGCATATGCTTGGGAGTCAAAAAGGAAGACACGGACAACTACTTGCACGTTTTTATATTAAACAATGGAAACATTTATGGGAGCGGCAAAAAATGCAGCGTTAGCATCATCAGGAAAATACAGATAAACACGGATCGACACATTACCTTCAAGCACATAGTCAAGACCCCACTCTATCTCTACAAAGCAAAGGACGCAAGTAAAAACCACTTTTGCAACGATTTTCCCGTCAACTGCGCAAACACTCTCGATGACAAGGCCTGTGTGAATGGAGGAAGTCAGTACGGCGGAGAGAGCAATCCGAACGAGGGGATGCACAGCGAAAATGAGAGCAGTCAAAATAGTGGCGGCCCCAACGAGAACAAACCGAATGAGAAGAGTCCACATGAGAAGATCCCCCATGAGAACATCCCGTATGGGAGGAGCCCCGATGAGAGCAGCCCAAACAACAGTGACCAACGCATCGGTAACGCCAACCTGTACAACCCAGACCCCCACAGCAGAAACCTGGGTGCCAATGTCAACGTAATGGACATTTCAAACTTTGGGCAGTCCAAGAATGGCCAAACTTTTGTAGAATCAAATGCCATGCTTAATTATGACATGCTGAACAGCGTGGACACTGTAGCAGAGATGAACCATTGCAATGTAAGTATACCCACATTAGGTACCATTGGTAAGGCAAAAAAGTTTTCCAATTTAAGCAACTCGTCCAGCAGCTTTTACAGCCATTTGGATAGCAACACCCCCTACAACCTTAGCGATAATATTAGCAATAAGGGAAAGAGTATCTCCCGCGAGAGTCTGAACAGGGTGGCATGTAACAGGATCATGCGCTTTAGCCACAGTAGCGAACTAAGTGCGACAGCCGTGGGGGAATATCTGCCTAAAGACGCAGGTGCCAACATAAACAGTGGACATTCGAACGGAGGTAGCGCAAATCAAAACTGCCCCTACGACCCAAGCGAAAACAACATCAACGTTAGTAACTTCCCCATTCAGAGAAAAAATATGAAGACGAAGGAAGCTTCAAATAATTTCCACTTGAATGAAGCTCCAAATGATTGGCACTTGAACGGATCTTCAGACAATTCCCATCTGAACGAATACCACTCCGACTTGCAACTACAAAAAGATGGCCAAAAAGTAAGCGATAATAACGACTGCGATGTGAACGGTCCACCTTCCAGTGAAAACTACGCAAGAGAGGATGCCCAAGGAATAGAGGACGCTACTGCGGAAGATGACTACAAAAGGGCAAAGTGCAAAAAGGGACCATATCACGAAAATTGGAACGATCAAAATGGAAGGCATATGAACCGCAAAAACGACAATCCCTTCCTCAGTAACGAATCCACCTATGCTAACACGACCCATGCTGACGACCACCCCCTAAACAAGCCCCGCGAAGAAGCACACAAAGTATTATCTCCAAACACTGGTAGAGACACCTGTTACCTTTACATGAATAGTCAAGAAGAAAATCCGAGTTGCATGTTTAACACAATTTCGAGGGATGGCAGCCCCTACAAGCACGCCATGTCTGCCATCTCACCTACAAAAAGTGATCACCCCTTCGGCGCCAGCAATAATTACACATTCAGCGCGCAACAGAATGATGCCCACAGCTACCATCTTAATGGAATGAAAACCTCTGAACAACATGAATTCGAAAATGAACACCTGAAGTCAAATTATCTCTATTCTATAAATGTCTCCCCCCAGTTTAGCGGCCATATGAAGTTCAATCCCGCACTTAGCATGCACAATTTGGATGAAAAAAATGGGGTACAAAATGGGGTACAAGATGGGGCACAAAATGGGGCAAAAGGTGAGGCACAAACGGGGCAGATCATGGACGATAGTGACTACCCAACAATTGATAGTAATTGCCGAGATGATGGTCCCTCGAGCCGTTTTTTCTTTCCCACGAGTGCTCTTCCCGACTATCCCTACAACCTAAACGGGCTAAATACGCCAAATTGTTTCTTTTATAAACACGAAAAGCACCTCACTGTTAATAGTAACAATTCACCAACCGCCTATAGCTACAATGATCCCATGTACAATCAAGATAACCACATAGACTATCAAAATGTAATGAACAATACTTTTCTTGAGAGAGACTTCTCCCATGTTAGCAGTCCCAATTGGTGCATCCCATCTCATCACTTTCCCCAATCAAATAATGCCCCTTATACGAATGGATCCACCGCGAGCTCCTACATGGACAATTCATTTGAAGCTTCTCCTCTTGATAACACTTTCAATCCCCAGCAGGCAAACCACTACTGGGGTGATTCAAAATACCAAGCCGTCGAATCATCTAAGACCTGCAAGAATAAACACCATTTAGAAATCTCCGAACGAACGAAAAATATAGACGCTGCTGAATGTTGTGATGCCACAGCTGCACGGGATAACGCCATGATAAACATACCACAAAATGGCGATGGAAGCGTAACTAAAAATTATCCCCCCTCGGGAAATTACAATTCCACCTCTATAACACATCTAAGAACCCATTTGAACAGAAAAATGGAGAATCAAGAGAATCATCCAGAGGTCCTAAAAGAAACAACTGAAGACTTGGGGAAAGAAACACCCCAAAATTGTGTTCAACCCGACACCTTGCAACGTCACTCAAGTGGGAGCACCACTGAAGAGGGCGAACCGAAAGGAACAAAGGAAAGTGCTGCTAAAGATTGCATAAACAGGGAAGACTCACGTAGGGAAAACCCCCCTTTGGAAGATGCCAAAAGCTACAAAGGCGTACAATGTGGAAGCCTTCCTGAATGTACTAAAAACCAGAATGATGCCCCACGCAGTAAAGACCAAATGAATCACAGGGAAAACATCAGAACGAACCGCGCAGCATACCACAATGACCCAGAGGGACTAAAAGAAGGCCAACTAAAGGAGCAGATCCAGAAAATGAAGGATAGCCCCCTTGTGGAAGGAATAAAAAACAGAAATACGCAAAAAGAGAGTGAATCCTCCCAAGACATTATCAATAGCGATCGCGAAGAAGAACCAGGCGATTTTATCAACAGCAACGATACGGGTGAGAGAAAACCAAGCGCCACTCTCAGTTCTCACAGCAAAGATGACGAAAATGCTAAGAGGGGCGGAACATCCAACCCTCCAACTTGCAACGCCGTATATGAAGGAAAATTTGGAGATGCTACACCTGCCCAAGTGATCCACCAGGAAATCAGCACGAAAGGGAAATTTCCCGAAATAGAAAATTCACACATCTGCAACATTTCAAACACATACGATGATGCTAAGGATAGCACTCCCGTTAGAACAGAACAAAACGAAGATTCCAATTTTTACAACAATTTTAAGGATACAGAACGTGGAAAGAGTGGACATAAATCACACCAACAGGTTGGGTGCAACCATACAGGAAAATCTCACCCCCAGAAAAAAGATAGAAATGAACAGGATTATTCATATTTACAAAATGGAGAGTACACATCACAGGGTACCCACCTTGTCTGTGAACAAAATGGAAGCAATTTCCCTCCCATCACTTTAGTTCAAAGAGAAAATATAAAAAACGGCTCCACATATCAACACACACATGGGGGGGAAACAAACCTGCAAGGAAAAACGGAAGTCCTTCGTACATCCACTGAAAATTCAACCAGCAGGGAATTACTCCATTTTAGAAAGTTAAATGGAAAGAATGCCACAACTTGTGCAGATGGACCAATCTGTACGGATGGATCCACCTGTACAGATGTACCAAGCCGAGGAAGGAGCACAAAGGAACCCATTTTAGGTGGCGAAAAAATGGAATCAAAGGAACAACACAAAAATTCGACAATTGATAAAAAGGAGAATTACGAAAGAGATATAAAACAAGGAACTCAAATAATTCTCAGAAATGATCATTTTCACCAAGACAATGAAGGTAGCCATCCTTTTACATCTGAGCAAAGGGGAGATATTCCCCCAAACGGCCTTACCGAAACGGAGCAGCTCATTCTAGAATACCATCCCCACTTAAATGAAGAACTCAATAGTGAAGAAGATTTTCCTCCATTGAACGAGCAAAATACGTATTTGCAGCATATAAAAAAGATGGTTCTAATTACTCCACACGAAAGTAGCAGTTGTGTTACCACCAACATTCCCACTGGACCCATGCACGCAACTGAACTTAGCGAATTAGAAAGAGAAGACAAATCCAATTTATGCCTCCACCAAAATGCAAAAACGGATTGCAAACAGTGGGAACACAACTTATATAAGGAGCATTTTTACACCAATAACAAAATGAATTATCTAGAAGGAAACATCACCCCGTGTTGTAGTAGCTCTCCCATGACTGGAGGTAATGCCATCCCAAAGGACTTCACCGATAATTTTCACAAGACTGACCTTCTGGCAGACTACGACCCAAACAGCAAATGCACCAACGAGATGGTTAACAAAAATCAATATTCCCTCAACGTAGAAAATAAAAACAGTGCCTATCCTATGACGTCACTTTCTTTTAAAAAGGATCTTTCAAATACCACGTGCATGCAAGTGGAAAATGCAGAAAACGACCATGGGAACAATGACCATAATCCCTATTACATGAGTATGGTATCGATGAATAATCAAAATGTGATAGACTTCTTCAGCCAGGGAAAGCGTGACGCGAATAATGGCAGTCTGCACACAACTTCAAACACCCTTATGACCGTGGACACGGCAGTGGACACGACCGATTATATGCACAGCATCGAGCATAGCATGCAGCAGAGCAATCCGCAGGGCAGTTCAAACAACACTCAGCATAGTTTTCAGCACAGGAGTCAGCATGGCGAGCAACGGGGCAGCCAACGGGGCACCCAACGGAGAGACCAATGGAGCAAGTCCCTTAACACCAACCTAGGCGCAGAAGGAAAAACCACCTACTTCACCCATTTTAACAGCCCCGAACGGGTCAACGAAAACTATCAGCGCACTTACTATAACATTATGCCAAGTGAAAAGGCGCTACCGGAACAACCTCCATTCTACGTTGGCTCAAATTACCTGCACAAAGAAGCCCATCATAGCAAGTTCACCTCGTCCCTGGGTGAAGGTCAGAAGGAAAAAATTGTACAAAGGAACAATTTCCAGCTTGACAAAAGTAGAAGAGGGCGGAATATCAGAATGGGCCCTAACAAGCAATGCGTTAATCATGGTGACGGGGAAATAACGCACAGCAACGAAAATGTCTGCCCCGATCCTGCATCTGCTATGGCATCGTCCCATGCTTCTACCACCGGTGAAGGTGTGAATTGTTCGACTCCACCAGCCATGCATGCACCCCACACTAACTATACTAACCACACTAACTGTGAAGACGAGTTTAGCGTGCAAAGGAACCTCCAATACGATCACCGCGATCTGTGCGGCTCACAGAAACCGCGTTACCACCCACTCTACTGTCAAAGTGATAACCTCATAAACAATTACAGTGACTATTCGGGCGATGCGTCCACCTACATGATGAATAGCAACGCGAATGACTATTCCACTCCGTTCAGCGTGGGTAGCCTCAGAAATGCAGACAATAATGTCATAAAGGAGGAAACGTACTATGGTAGTGTGAACCAGGGGGGATACCTACACATGAACGAGGCAGGGAGGCACAGCACAACGGTGGGCACCTTCATGCATGTGGACGGAATGAAACAAAGAGGTTGTGCCACGACACACGAGATGGCTTCTAATGACTATGTCCAAATCATGCCTCATGAGGAGAACATCAATTCGAAGCACCTGCGAGACGATAACCTCACGATAGAGGAATGCATAAATTCTGCCTATGCGAAGGGAGGAAACGAAAGGGGCGCCCAGCAGAAGGAAAGAAGCAGCGAGCAGAAGGAAAGAAGGAACGAGCAAAGGGAAAGAAGCAGCGAACAAAGCGAAAAGGCCAGCGAACAAAGCGAAAGGGACAGCGAAAAAAGCGAAAGAACCTTCGAAGAGAACAAATCGAGCTTTTCCATGCTGTACCTCTTCGGAAAAGTAAAATTCAATATTAGCATCATAGACATCATACATGACAAAACCAATTCGCATGACCTTCTGTGGGTCCCCAGATGCTGCAATGGAAGCTACGGGACGTTCTTAAAAAATAACTACTTAAACGCCAACGAAATAGAGAAGCATGTGCCAGAAGAGCACATCGATATCGATTGCATAAACCTGAAGCTCATGGAAACAAGGTTCAGCAAAAATGTGGCTAGCTCAAGAACCACCAAAAGGAAAAGGATGATTGACATTGACAAAACGGTGCTTCACTTTTACAAAGAACACATTAGCGAATTCTTCAACAATAAAAATAAAATCATTAGACTCACCAAAAAATTGTGCAAGTATAAGAAAAAACGGAAATATAATAGCAGCGATAATGGGAAGAGTACCGCGAAGGGTGCCTCGAAGGCTACGTCCAAGGGCACGTCCAAGAGTAACGGAAAGAGGGACGAGGAAAACAACGCTCACCCCTACGAAGAGAGCAGATGTGTTAGCAGCAAGACAGCCAGTAAAACTAAATATAAGGGGAAAAGGAAAGTAAGCCGCCAGGCTTCCCTTGGCGAGGACGCCAAGGTGGATCCCAGCATGGACGGTGAAAATGGTGCAGACCGCAGCCAGGAAAACGAAGAAACATGTGATCATTTAAATGACGCAGACTGTAGCCACCAAAATGACGCCCCCAATGAGTCAGACACTTATGCGCAACGTTACGCTCCAAACTATGCCGATCACCAGGCGAAGCCCAACTATTATCACCAACGCAGGGATGACAACAGAGACTACTACCACTGCCGCACGCCAGACGAATTCAGCGCGAACCAGATGCATGCAGTAAATGCAGCCCAACAAAACTACCTCTTTAACGAACACGTGAACAGAAACGTCAACAAAATGGCAATACAAAATGACCTTCTCCAAAACGGGCAAACCTTTAACGACCCTTTTGTTAATAATATGTTGGGTGATATGTCAACCCGAAACGTAAGTAGAAATGATTTTTTCCCAAATATGATGTATCACCATTTTAGTGAACAAAGCGATGTTTTCTCGACTCACCATCAGCATAATCAACATCAGCATAATCAACATCAGCATAATCAGCATCAGATTAATCCGCATCAGCATGAGATGGGGACGTATACAAACCTTCGTGAGAAAGGCTCCCCAAATGGCACACCTCTCAGCAGTCTCCCTCCAACCACCTACTACAACCAGCCGACTAGTCAATATTTCTTTAACAACAATCCAAACACCTTTAAATCAAACTTTGCAAATAATTCGAGTAGGCGAAAAGGAAAAGATCAGACAAAATCTCAAATGAGTTCCTTCAACGCTAACAATGCAGACACGAAAAGTGCACTGAACTTATCTCAGATACTTGAAGGCAATAATAATTTTATTAACATTTCCAACACCTTTATTAACACAAATTTTGCTAAAGAGCTTCACCAGACGAACGATCTGTTGGTCAATCAGAACAACTTCGATTTGAATGTTATGTCTGGCGGGTTAAATGCGAAGCAGTTTACACAGTAGGGTGTGCGTCAGAGTGGGCGGCTGTGTTTGTTGAGGTGTCTGTAGGCTCCTATACAGATAAATAACAAGTAAACGAAACAATTTCGCATTCCTTTACACCACATAGCTCAACGGAATGAAACCACCTACGAGCTTACCTGAGAAGGGTGTTCCACTCGAACTTTCCTTGCCGATCCGCCCCTTGCACGCACCCGTCTAAGCAAAAATGATATATTCAACCTTCTCCTGGTTGGATGTTAACTCTATTCTGCTCACTCGACACCTATACATGCCTGCGTACATACGTATAGGTCCATTTAGACTGTGCAAAAACGCATCATAGGA